>NC_133328.1:560128985-560293985 GCF_042186555.1 Aquarana catesbeiana
GATGGCCATACTGAACATAGGAATACATACAATACCCACACAATTTAGACCTATAGTTACGCATGTTCTTATAGCGGCAAACTGTTACCTCTAAATGGAAATCTTTAGAAGCTCCTAACCTATCTGAAGTCATTTATAGAGTTAGACTGCAATATTCGTGTGAAAAATACTTCGCCAAATGATCCCAAAATCTAACCAAATTTAAATTCCATTGGGATTCATGGATTGCGAGCTACCCAAGTGATGATTAAAGGCAAGTTCTAATATTCTTATACATAGGTATGGTACATGTTACTTGTTATGTTTGATAATTTTGGTTTTTTGATTTATGTTCTGGTCTGAGTCGTCGTTAGAGAAAATTTGACTATACAACTATAAATAATTACATAGTCAAGGTTTAAATACTATAAATGGCGTGGCACTGTACTCAATGGCACAACTAGTTCCCTTTATGGGGTGCCGGGAGTGCAAGATTCTTTTAGGTCATTTGCCTACCAAACTGCCCTACTGTATCTTCTAATGACTATTCAGTTGTCTATTATGTTCATGTTGTGTAACCTTTTGTTTTATTGCTGAAAACTCAATAAAAACATTTGAAAAGAGTGCAGTGCGCATGAGCCAATGACCTCACCAGCTACTACTAAAGTAAATATTTCCTAAACGGTGCACGTTTAGAAGATACTTACTGTAGCTACAGATAAACCTTTTTATAGCCTTACCTGAAGGTATAAACAGACAGATTTTACTACTGCTTCAAAAGTATTTTATTTGTTGCAATTCTAAAAATATATAGGAAGTTATATAATGTGTTATTTGAAATTAATACTAAGTAATATGGCACTTCAGTTCAAGATCACATGATCTCAACCTGGTATTCTAGCAACAGCAGTTGTTCCATGAGGGCTCCGTCGTTAACAGTGTTTATAATCATTTGAAGTAATTGGCTCAGCTTCAATTCCCAGTCATGGAATTTGAAATTTAAAGCAAAATTTGTGACCAGCTTTTTACAGATTTCTAGACGATTTAAAGCATACCTGACTTTAGCCTAGGTTCATAGTAGTGCTTGCTGCATAATCATGTGTTTTTCCAGTGCATTTTGCACAGGTTTTTGATGCATTTTCATACTTTATGCTTTTTTGTAGGAGGAGACTTGATTTTAAACACAAAACTCTGCCAACTGCACATTAAAAATGCATGCACATTTTGCATGTGTTTGACATTCATTAAAGTCTAGGGGGCCAAAAATGCACTACGCTGCACCAAAGAAGCACCTGCACCCCATTAAAAAGCACACTGCAACATGTTGCATTGATGTGAATGGGCACCATAGTGAATCATGTAATTTCCATTGTTGTGCATGGCAGCATGATGGCAGATGCAAGAGAAATCACATTAGTGAGAATGGGGCATTAAAGTTTGGTGTTGAAAAACATTTCCAAGCGAAAATTATGCTTTTTCACTTTCACATTTCTTCAAAAAAGTATTAAATACTTTAGTTCTACAATTATACGTTTTTCTAAATTCTATGTTTCTGGTAGATTTCTACACGCTATATTGAAGCTGAAATTATGGCTGCAGTGGGGCTGCCTGCTCTGTAAGTTATAGCAGGAAGTACTTAGATGTGCCTGTAGGCTAAAAGCTTAGGATAAGTATCACCAATGTTGTAATATCCACTTGTAGCCCAATGACAAGTAAGGAAGTGGGGTACTGACGAGGATTTTGCTAAATTAAAGCCCTGAAAACTGTGGTGTTAGCCTCTTCTGGCTATGCAGCCATGCAGCAACAACAGGGAGAAAAAAAAATACAATGGGGATGGAAAGTATTCAGACCCTCTTACATTTTTCACTCTTTGTTATATTGCAGCCATTTGCTAAAATCATTTAAGTTCATTTTTTTCCTCATTAATGTACACACAGCACCCCATATTGACAGAAAAACACAGAATTGTTGACATTTTTGCAGATTTATTAAAAAAGAAAAACTGAAATATCACATGGTCCTAAGTATTCAGACCCTTTGCTCAGTATTTAGTAGAAGCACCCTTTTGATCTAATACAGCCATGAGTCTTTTTGGGAAAGATGCAACAAGTTTTTTCACACCTGGATTTGGGGATCCTCTGCCATTCCTCCTTGCAGATCCTCTCCGGTTCTGTCAGGTTGGGCGGTAAACATTGGTGAACAGCCATGTTTAGGTCTCTCCAGAAATGCTCAATTGGGTTTAAGTCAGGGCTCTGGCTGGGCCATTTAAGAACAGTCACGGAGTAGTTGTAAAGCCACTCCTTCGTTATTTTAGCTGTGTGCTTAGGGTCATTGTCTTGTTGGAAGGTAAACCTTCGGCCCAGTCTGAGGTCCTGAGCACTCTGGAGAAGGTTTTCGTCCAGTATATCCCTGTACTTGGCCGCATTCATCTTTCCCTCGATTGCAACCAGTCGTCTTGTCCCTGCAGCTGAAAAACACCCCCACAGCATGATGCTGCCACCACCATGCTTCACTGTTGGGACTGTATTGGACAGGTGATGAGCAGTGCCTGGTTTTCTCCACACATACTGCTTAGAATTAAGGCCAAAAAGTTCTATCTTGGTCTCATCAGAACAGAGAATCTTATTTCTCACCATCTTGGAGTCCTTCAGGTGTTTTTTTTAGTAAACTCCATGCGGGCTTTCATGTGTCTTGCACTGAGGAGAGACTTCCGTCGGGTCACTCTGCCATAAAGCCCCGACTGGTGGAGGGCTGCAGTGATGGTTGACTTTCTACAACTTTCTCCCATCTCCCGACTGCATCTCTGGAGCTCAGCCACAGTGATCGTTGGGTTCTTCTTTACCTCTCTCACCAAGGCTCTTCTCCCCCAATAGCTCAGTTTGGCCGGACGGCCAGCTCTAGGAAGAGTTCTGGTCGTCCCAAACGTCTTCCATTTAAGGATTATGGAGGCCACTGTGCTCTTAGGAACCTTAAGTACAGCAGAATTTTTTTTGTAACCTTGGCCAGATCTGTGCCTTTCCACAATTTTGTCTCTGAGCTCTTCAGGCAGTTCCTTTGACCTCATGATTCTCATTTGCTCTGACATGCACTGTGAGCTGTAAGGTCTTATATAGACAGGTGTGTGGCTTTCCTAATCAAGTCCAATCAGTATAATCAAACACAGCTGGACTCAAATGAAGGTGTAGAACCATCTCAAGGATGATCAGAAGAAATGGACAGCACCTGAGTTAAATATATGAGTGTCACAGCAAAGGGTCTGAATACTTAGGACCATGTGATATTTCAGTTTTTCTTTTTTTAATAAATCTGCAAAAATGTCAACAAAATTCTGTGTTTTTCTGTCAATATGGGGTGCTGTGTGTACATTGAGGAAAAAAATTAACTTAAATGATTTTAGCAAATGGCTGCAATATAACAAAGAGTGAAAAATTTAAGGGGGTCTGAATACTTTCCGTCCCCACTGTATATGCATTATTTTACCAAGCTTTAGAAAGTTAAAACAGTTCATATACAATTGATAGAGTATGTACACCACATAGGCAAAAGTCTGTGGACACCTGATCATCACACTTAAAGCGGAGTTCCTGGCTTTTTTTTTTTAAGTCAGAAGCTACAAAAAGTTTAGCTGCTGACTTTTAATAAACAGACACTCACCTATTCCACGGTCCAGCGATGCGGCTGCACGGAGCTCCCGCTCCTCTCTCCCTCCTCTCCTCGGCACATCCATTGGAACAGTGGGCACCCGGCCGTGACAGCTTGTGGCTTCACACTGTGCATGCGCGAGTCGCGCTGCGCTCTCCCAGTGGACAGGCAATTTTCTGGGACCTGTCACGTGTCCCAGAAGATTGCCGAGAGGGAGGGACCACCTAGGGGAGAGGAGGAGTCGCCTAGGCGGCCTGTGGGGGGAAGGAGGAAGTGGGACAGGAAGTCCCTCTCTAAAGTAGTCACCCACTCCCCCCCCCAAAAAAAAAAAAATGTGGCATGTAAGGGGGGAGGAGTGCTTAAAGCGGAAGTTCCACTTTTGGGTGGAACTCCGCTTTAAATGTGAATATTGGACATCCCATTTTAAAACCACAACCATGGCTAGTAATATGGAGAGTTGGCACCATTCTATATAGCTATAAAAGCCACCATTCTTTTGGGAAGGCTTCCCATAAGATTTTACAGTGTGCCTGTGCTAATTAAAAGATCATTTCTGAGGTCAGGTACTGATGTTGGAAGAGAAGACTTGGCTAGTAATCAGTGTTCCAACTCATGCCAAATGTGTTCAATAGGGTTAAGGTCAGGGTTTTGTGCGAGCCACTTGAGTTCCTCCACACCAAACTCATCAAAACACCTTTATGGGCCTTTTTTTGTGCCCAGGGGTAGAGTCTGGAACAGAAAAGGGCCTTACTGTTACCGCAAGGTAGGAAGTGCATAATTATCTAAACATATTTTTTGTATGCGCTATTATTAACAGTACCCCTAATGGAAACACCTGAACTCAGACGTTTAGAAAGTCCACATTTTCACATTTGGCCATTCAGTGTATTTAGCAGTTTGTCTGGATTTGCCCTTTAAGCTGAATACTCACAGACCTGGTGCATCTGGTAAACATAACAATGAAAAATGCCAAGCAAACAAAGTAGGATCTCATCTGCTAATTATTTGCAGCTTTATTTGTATTTTTAATTACAACACAATAAAACAATGGTAATTACAGAAGATGCAATAATATAAAAAGCAACCAACCCCCTACCCTTAAGACACTTACAGCAGACAACAACTGCCCCACCCTAAAACAGCCCTCCTCAAGAGAAACAGTAAAATAAATAGTAATAAATAGAAATTAATCACTGCACAGCCTTTAATACTTTGACTGCGGAAATGGAAAAAGCAATGTTTAGCGCAGTGGATGACAAACTGTCAGTCGTCTGGTCAAAACTGCAATAATCTATTCTTTCACCTTTATTATAAGAATGATGCAGTCAAAGTATTAAAGTATTGTAAACAAGTTTTGATTGAAAAATAAATGTAAATCATGGTCTATGGTATACAATAAAACAATTATAATAATAAAATTAACAACCCCTTGACCTTTGATGGTGTAATATATGGGGGCAGAAATGATCTGTGGTTAGTTTTATAACATCTATTTAAATTTTAGCCTCTATTGTTCTCTGCAATGACTCTGGGTATTAAAATACAACTCCTGTTCACATACTGCATTGACAGGAAATTAATGTTTTATAGATCCATCTAAGCACTACAAACATTTCCTGGTTATATCACAGTCTTGATACAAGTTAGCACCAATTATTCAGGTCTGTGTTAGCACACAAAGAAACTTTGTGTTTGTCAGTAGAAGCAAAATAGAATATTATATCTACCAGGACTCTAAAAGACAAAAATAAAATATATCCAATATAACATCTAATACAGGAAAGCTTCATCCAACATTTCAGCATAATATAAATAACACAGTGAGCACTCCCCAAACCATATTTCTATAATCTTTATAATGTACCTTGTCAGTATTTAGGTTCATATACACTGCCTCTGAAGGACTTAGATTTTGATAAATAAATTTTTATCATTAATATGAAAGAATAAAAATACTGATTACTTTATGCTCATAGAGTTATAAGTGGGAAAAATACATTTTAAAATGTGAAATCCAGATTAGTTTTACTAAGCTCTTAGTTCTCTTAAGAACTGCTTAAAAAATCAAATGTTATTAAATTAAAAAAAAAAAACATAACACATTCATTGCCATAGAGGCCATTTTTAAAACCTAATGTCATTAAAAAGGACCTTTTCATTTCAGCTGGCAACCTGTTACAATTTTCTAATACTGCCGAATATTTAAAATGTTCCCTTTTTTCCAAAGCAACAATGCTCTGTAGATGACATTTTTGAGAATTCTTATCCCACCATTCTTGTAATTGGCTTGCTGCTTTTAACAGAAGTCAGCATAGTACTGGAGGTCAAATCACAGGCATTCCCATCAACGGCCCTACATTTACAATAGTAAGAGTTCATCTTTGGTGCAATACTTATTAAGCGTGCTACAGATTTAAAGGAATGCTGGAGGGATGCCATGTTCTTTATTAAGACACTGGAACTTACAATATGGCCATGATAGACTGACACTCCCATTTAACACTTTCATTGTATACACACAAATTTTGGGCAGACTTCAAGAATACCCAGTATTCTGGTATGAGAGGCTAATCAGGGAATCTAGTCCTATAACTTAAGCTTTTTAGCATAATCACCTGCCAACAATTTATATGCAAAAATAATTATGGGATTATGAAAAACAATGTGAGACATTGGATTTTTTTTATAAGGGGAAGGAGGGTTTAATCACAAACTCTGGTTCAGGATTTATAAATCCCTAGTTATACAGCATGGAAACAGTTGTCACGTATTTCTTTTTTATCAAGGACTCTCTGTAAAAGTGGCCTTGGAATCGTAAGTGGGGAAATATCTGCCCATCCCCAAGTGACTTATTCAGTTTCGGGACTGGCCACAATCCTCCAGGCCACGTAACATTTCTGATCCTCACAGAACAGAAAAGGATTGCAACAAACTGCTTAGAGACTTTCTCTTGCACAAACATGTTATACTTACTAATTTTGCACGCAGCAGCCCAATACTCCTCTTCTCGGGTCACTTTCTGGCACTCCTGGCTCCTCCCTCCTGCTGAGTGCCCCCAGAGCAAACAGCTTGCAATGGGGGCTCCCAAGGTGCGTGTCCATTCACACACAGAGCTGTAGCTTGGCTTCACCCTCTCTGATTGGCTCAGTGGATGTGATTGACAGCAGAAGGAGCCAATGTATCCCGCTGCGATCTCAGCCAATGAGAGACAGAGTCCCCGGAGAGCCAGGACACTCATGCACATCGATGGATCAAGATGGGGCTCAGGTGAGTATTGGGGGGCTGGGGGGATGCTGCACAAAGGTTTTTTTTACCTTCATGCATCATGTGCCTTTCCAACCACTTTAAGGCTACTTTCACACTGAAGGCGTTTTAGCGCTAAAAATAACACCTCTAAAGCGCCTGAAAAGTACCTCCCATGCCACCCAAGTGTGAAAGCCTGAGTGCTTTCAGACTGGGGCTGTGCGCTTGCGGGACATTACAAAAAGTCCTGTAAGCAGCATCTTTGGGGCAGTTTTGGAGCACTGTATACAGCACTCCTAAACCACCCCTGCCAATTGGAATGCATGGGCAGCGCTTCCAAAGCTCCTGAAAAGCACTTCGGAAGCACAGCAACACGGGCAGTTTTAACCCTTTCTTCGACCACTAGCATGGGTTAAAAGTGCCCCACTAGCAGCCGAAAAGCGCTGCTAAAATGACAGTAAAGCGTCGCTAAAACGAGCAGCACTTTACAGCTAACGTGGTGGGTCCCCAGTGTGAAAGTAGCCTAAGTCAATTATGGATTGCTTTACAGTTATGAATTTCAGAGGACAAGAGACATTAAAGGCTTTGCTAGAAGATGTTGCACACAGGAGTATCCCACCAAGGCTTTTGCATTTTTATATATCTGAGCTGAATGTCCTTTATCGCATGACACATTTCACTTACTCTGCAATTTTAAAACAACTCTGCGGGATCTATAAAAGAAATATCCAGCCAGAAGAATCCTGTAAGCAAGCAGCTCTCTATAGCAGAGAGTAAGATCTTCACTCACTTGCAGAGCTAGGAGAACAGCTGCTAATACTGTAGCCACTTCCAGTTGTGACAGAAGTATGGTTCTTCCCACAGGCTGCTATGCTACTACTGTGTCCAGAAAGGAAGTAGCGAAAGGAACCACAACACCCAGCAGAGGAGCATGCTAACCGATACTCCTGGAAGTATTTAATATGGGGTACTGCTAGCACTACATAGAGAAGATTTAATGTGTCACCTGCCAGAGGCAAGTATTCATCTCCTTCTTTTACAGAGTGCTTCTTATAGCTGGTGCTTTTATACTAGTAATAAGGTCATTTTAAAACTCACCATTCATGGATCAGTCTATTATCAATGATCAGATACAGGATGGTACTGATCTGCACTGTGTCTAGAAAACGGGACATCCCTTAACGTGCACTAAATAACTAAAGACATTTGCACCTTCAGAAAAAAATGATCAGAACTAAAAAGAAAAAAAGAAATAGTTGGGTGTTGCAAAAAAAAAAAACCCAAAAAAAACAACAAAAAGTCCCACCGAAATCACATTCTTTAACCATTTTTTAATAAAAGCTGCCTGCAAGTTTTCTAAAAGTTTTTTTCCACCATAACTGTTGGACTGTATGCAAACAATGGGATGTGGACGTCCCTAAAATGGGTGTTGGTTCAAACTTTTGTTTGTGATAAATTAAAGTTTCTTTGTATTCTCCTACCACCAAGGTACAGTACATCTTTTTTAGTTGTTTATTTTGTAGTTTATCGAGTGACAATTGTTGGAAACAAACTGGAAATGTTTAGCTATGACATTTATGTTATTCCAAAAAAATGTAAAAAACAAAATGGAAAACAAATAAAGAAGCACCACGAAAGGAAAACATGTATTTTCCTTTCTATATTTTATGTAGACTATAAAAGACGATCTTTTCTTGATTGCAGTATTTTTTCTTTGCTTGCTTTTACTTTTTTTTTTAAGAATTACAAGTTACATCTTTATCTTAAGCTTACCTAAAACAACTGCTACCATTAGCATACTTTTTTAAAGACTATTTAAGGTCCAACTGTCTCATCCAAATGAAATCTACCCTCTTACCACATTAGCTTGGCTACACTTGGACAAAAGCATGACCATATTTACTATGTCTCTCCCATTTGTGGATTAGAGAAAAAAAATGCTCCCACTCTAACAATGTTGGACACTATGTATTATACAAGTCCTATGTTTAACATCTCACTTATTTCCATTGGAAATTTAAACAAAGGTTGTATTGTTCCAACAAGGAAATGTGAACATATGTATATATGCACCACTCATATAGGCAAACATAAAAAAATAATTTAACATATAGGTAATATTATGCTTCTTGGTTGCAACCTGCATTTGCCATACATCATAACTAGCATTTCATATAGTTGATTTTGCTGAAGGTCAAAGGGCACAAACAGCAAGAACAGCACTCTTTAAGACAGTAAGATATTTATAAAAAGGAAAAAAAAACTAATGACAGCCAACAGGACACCAATGAAGTTAAAGGCATACTGTTTTCATGGAGCAGTTACTCTCCGATGCACTGACTTTCAGCCAGCTGACCACACATAAATGGCATTCGGTGTTACCTTCATTACCTGTTTAGTTAGCATAGTGCTGGTAAAAGCATAACACTGCTATACAAAAAAAACAAAAAAAAAACAGCTCTTATTTTTAATTATAGAAAAGAATAAAACATGAAAAACACCTGCTACTGCAGGATGAATGGTAATGACAGCACTTTCAAAATGCTTTGGTGCTTCAGTTTCGTCTGGTCTTGCTCCTGCTCCTAATAAGATCAAGCCACTTTCACCCTTTGAGAACTAAAGTGAACATGCAGTTTGAGAACACTTTAGTATGGAACATGCAGTAATCAGATTCTCTGCTAAATAGATAGAATTTAGATGGATGTACTTGTATAAGGCAATTCATATTATCGTGCAATATGGTTTGAATGTACAGTAGACCTCTGTGGATGAAAACAGCCAACATTTTCTTCTGCCTCCTCTTTTGTTTAGTACCACTGTCTTATTTGGTTATACCAAACATTAGTCTTTCCTATGGAATAAAACATGTTTTTAGATGCTGTTGGATACAACAATTTATTAAAACCTCAAATCTCATAATTTTCTATCCACGTCCACATTATTTTGTGGCAAGCAAGCCATGCCTAATAGAATCTGAAAACTGATAAGATAGTACTCAAAGCGTTACAAATACGTAATACTTGTAGCAATTTTCTTCTCAACATGACGGCCATTTTGCCACAGCTCACTGCAATCCATTTCAAAGACATTCTGCTTCCTGCCAGGCTTTCAAATAAGTGTTCCTGTCAGACCTGCTAAGTGCCAAAGGCAGTGGAATGCAACTTGATAAAATATAATGATGCCAAAAAAAAATAAAAAAATAGAAACA
Source organism: Aquarana catesbeiana (assembly GCF_042186555.1). Lineage (NCBI taxonomy): Eukaryota > Metazoa > Chordata > Amphibia > Anura > Ranidae > Aquarana > Aquarana catesbeiana. The sequence goes on from NC_133328.1 coordinate 560,139,058, forward strand.
AACAAGATAAAACAAAAAAAAGTTTCACTTTGTTCTGTATATTCATGACTATAAATGTGTTAAAACGTTTTGGACAAAGCTCAGAAAAAGTTGTATAAAACACAAAATAAATGTATCATTATTAAGGCTGTTTCTATATTGCAGATATTTTGGCCCCTTGTTAGTTGGAAAAAGTCTGTCCAAACAGTCTGAAGGTCCCATGTGACTTGTTCTCCCACAACGTCAACCGTGGGTGTCTTCCCGTAGCAGACAGTGAATCAATCCTCTTTGGACACAAAGCTATTTTGGGTCTTCACACTCTCCCTAAGGTTCCGTATGGGTGATTCTTATGTTCGTTTGTTGCTCACACTTAAGGATATGTGTCTGTGCAGCACATATCGTTTTCAAAGAGGATCTGGAGTTTTCAAAAACTAAAATAATGTAAAAGAATATTTTAGTAAAGTAAATTTTTGTTCACCTTTCTCTTCATTGTTGACTCCTGGAAAGGTAACACCATCTCCAGAGTTTAGAAGGAAGGCTTAAAATTGAATGACAAAGAAATACAAACGGACTGGAGGAACAGCAAAAACTTTTGGAAGCTTCCCAGGTGATTGAATCCCCACTCAGGTGGGGGCACAAAACCTCTTGGGTTTTAAAGATCAGCCATAAGACCCTGGCTCACAGATGCCTGTGTCTAGCTAGGGATAATAGCTCTGATGTTGATTCTCAAGTAACCTCGAAATTCTACACTAGGAATTGTTAGATCACACCCACTCTTGCATAGAGCGTTTACAGTACAGTATGTGTCGGGGTGTTCCTTTCCTCTTAAATTGAAACACGGTGTAAACCAAGACAAGGAGGCACAAGGCCAGGATACAAGGGATTACAATAGCTATGGCTTTCACAGTGCTGGCTGTGTTGTCCAGCTTCATAACAATGTCTACATCATCTTGAGAACTGGTTCGTTCTTTTTCTCGGTCCATGGTGCCATCACACCCCATGAAATCTTTAAGGATAGAACGTGGGTATCCAGGTTCTACACGCAGTCTCTGATTGTGGAATTTCCAGTATTCTTTTCCTTTATAAAAATAGGTGAATCCTGAAAAAGCAAGATTGTTCATATGAATTAATAAATGAATCAAAGCCAAACTAAAAGATCTAAAAACATTAATATAGTTATCTACTTATGTATCTAATGTGTTTAAATACATTTCACTGCTTTAAATACCAACTAGACTATCTGCCTCCGGTTTCAACATGTTTACAGGAGGAAAGAGTAGAGTAATGCACTCAGCAGTTTGTCGCTTCTTCTTAATACTGTTCAATCACAAACTGAATGAAAGTTTGTTATCATGCTCTATTGTCTAATTGTAGTAGCGGAAAGTGGGGTTCAACCTTGCTATGCTGTCTGGCTTACAAGACTGGCTAAACACAATTACAAATTTAGGGGGTTAAACAAATCATGTACCATGTATTTCAACTGCATGTTTAGCTTTTTGCTTGTAGTTCAGCAGTAATAGCTTACTGGAATTTCTTTAATATATGCTAAAAAATTATATTTATGAAAAAGTTAGCATAGAATGCCCTACATTTTTAATAATGAAATCACTGTGGACTGTACCAGTCAACCATTTAAATTTTAAGCTAATAAATTAATTTCTTTATCAGCTTTCAAATACATTATATTACTTCATGTGAAGCTTTGCCGATGTTTCTGGTGACAAAAAAATAAAAATAAAATACTGTTGTGACGTTTATTTATACCATTTTCTTTGTCCACAAATGCCCCTTGAGGCGATTCAGGAATTCCTTTCCATATTGATATTGATTTGGGGTAACCAGGATCCATAACCTTTGACTCTTCATTGTATCTCCAGTATCTAGAATACACAATAACACATGCAATGTTATCATTATACATTATTGCCCCAATAGCATCCAAATCAGTATTGCTAACTCTACGCCTTGAGAGAAGTGAAGTTTGGGAAAAAAACAACATTTATTTAGGGCAAGATTAGAAGGAATACATTTTATTTGCATAATTTATGAATTTTTTTAAATATAGGTAAGCAGAAGACTCTTGGACTTCCAGTAGCCATAGCACATAGTTACAGCTTACATCTACATAGTGGCTAAAAGCAAAAATGTTCATAGCCTCAATGAACCTGATTTCAGGTTTTTCAGCAGGGGCTCATATGGAAGAGGGCTTGAGCTAGATTTGACAGTATATTTTATCTGATTTAGTTTTAAAAAAACAACAAATGAATATGTATACTACCACTGCTCTAGAACATGAACTTCATTAGCCATATCTGCAATACAGATTTACGAATCAAATGGGTCAGATGCCTTTGAAAATCAGAAAGCCTAAATTTAAGTTTCTGCAAGTCTGTACAGAAAATGTGTTTTGTAATAACCATAGTAGAAACTGTTTCCCTTACAATCTCCCTTAAAATGGGGGAAGAGAGGAATGAGAAAAGGAAAAGAGATGTGAAGGAAGAAAAGGATGGAGGAATAAAACAGGACTTTTGTCTTACCATAGAATCCTCTTTTTTGGAGTTTATTAAGGGACACACAGATTCGGAGCTATTCTGAAATGTATAGGTTGCTGTCTATAAGGGAATTGGACACTAGCAGAAGCTGTTAGCCAGTTATAACACCTCCCATTTGCATTATGCTTCAGTTTAATGCAAAAGCAGTAGTAGGAGTGATCATAGGAGGTGTTGAACACGTGTCCATTAATGAATTCCATTAATGAATTCCAAAAAAAAAGATTTTAAAAATGTAAATGAAAATTCCTATTTTCTTAATTGTTTATTAACTGACACAGGATTTAGAGGTATTCTGAGACATATGAAATGTCTAAGAGCAGTCCAAAATGAGGGGTGGAAAACACAGCAAACAAACGCTAAACAGGTCCACACAGAAAAGGCTAAAACTGGGGGCTATGTGCAGCTCAAAAAGCTGCCTGAAGGATCTTGTGTCCAAATTTTGCATCATCTGTGGCCTGAACATCCACCTGGTAAAATTTACAGAAAGTATAAGCAGAGGACCAGGAGGTAGCCTTGCAAATCTGAGAAACAGATGTCTGATGTAGGAAAGACCCAGAGGAACTTATTGATCAAATGCAGAGTGCCGTTATAGGAAAAGGTGGAACCTTGTCCTGAAGAGTATGGGCTTAAATGAAGCTCTTTAACCCACTTACCGACCGGCTCATGTACATATACGTCGGCAGTTTGGAGAGGGATATCTCGGTAACGGCAGCAGCTGCTGCCACAACCGAGGTATCCTTCTTTAGAGCCGGCAGTTCTGTTTACGATAATGGTGGTCTCTGCGGCAGATTCGCTGCGAGATCACCGTTATTGGTGGCGGGAGAGGTGCCACCCCCCCTCCGGAGGCGATCGGGACCTGTCTGTGGCTGTGTATGGAGACGAGTGAGGGGAAGATGGCCCCCACCCGTCTCCGTACGTCTTAAAGGCATATTTTTCTGTTGGTATTTTTTCAAATGACAATTTTTTTTTTTATTGCATTTACGTCCAAATATGGGATCTGAGGTCTTTTTGACCCCAAAGCTCATATTGGATGCGGGGAAGCCTTAATGAATAGTCTTGGTTAACGAAAAATAAAATGCTAAAAATGAAAAAAATGCTGAGTGAAATGGGTTTGCTTTTCTTAGAGCAGAAACCACATCTAGCAGAAGAAACCTCTAGGACACTAGCAAGAAACAAAAGCATGATGGTTGTGGGGTGGTTATAACTGGCTGACTTACAAACATGTGTCTGCTAGTGTCCAATTCTCCTATAGACCGCAGTATAACCCATATGTCTCAGAATACGCTTGTTTCTTAGTGCCTTTATGATTAAGAAAAGCTCCTTTACAGAGATTAGCAAAGTGGCTCCTTCCCACAGCAAAATAAAATGTTTATTCCTAAAATGTCACTCCCCAGAACCTATAGCAGGTATGCCATTTGTCATGTCTGTAGTTTTGCTACCAATATGACCAGGGAGATTCCTAAGATTTTATGTATGTATGGTGTACGTGTAGCTTATACCCAAGATCATTATTAGTCTTAGAGCCCAAGAATACCAACTCTCTCAACCACAATGGACAGGACCCACTCAAGTATCTTAGCAGTAAGTAGGGCCTGTGGCAAGTAAGAAAAGTTAACAGCAATGTTTGTGGCAATGTATGCTGTTTGCTATCAGTGAAGAAGTCAGCTTTTGACACCTCTAAACATATAATGTTAAAGTAGAACTATAGGCAACAAATTTATTTTTCTATTAAATAGAGTAGGGTAAGGGTTATAACCCCTGTCAGATTTTGATTTCACCATCTGTGTCCCATTGCGGAGATTTCCCGTAACTTCCTGTCCTATAGCCAAACAGGAAGTAAGAGGAAATCTCTGCAAATTAAGAGAATGCCTTGGGGACCCCCAGATCACCAGAATTGGTGTCCCCATTGGAAGATTTCTCACTATTACTTTTACTTCACTTTCAATGATAATGGTAAACAGGACAGATAGAGAGGATGATCTCCCTAACAGGGACACAAACAGCAATAAAAACTGCTGGGGGTACTAATCCCTCTCCACTCTATCCAAAACTTTAAAATAGTTTTTTCTTTAGTTATACTTTAAACTTTGATTGTCTGGAAGACACAGAGCCAGCTTCTGATATCAGTGAATGTACAATTCCAGGTGCTGGAGTTCATTATTGTATAATTTAAGCTTATGATGTTTGATATAGACTGATACAATCTTTGGACGGCATTATGTACTGGATTTTGTTTTACAATAAGCTATACCAAAACTTGGTTACACATGCCAGTAGTGCCATCTTCCACAACTGCTAGATTTTGTTTGCATACATGATGGTTATTAAAGGTTAAAGTTTTGAAACATTTCAGTGAACATCAGTGTGGTTTAACTACCTACTATCGCCTCTCATTCTGGGGCGCCATCTTATGATGGGGCCCCCAGTGTCGGCACGCAGTATTCCTAGGACATGGCGCGACCCTAATCTGGGTAAAAAGCCGATGATGCGGCTCTTTTACCGTGTGATCGGCTGTGCCTGATCAAAGCTGATCAATCACATGTAAACATGGAAGTGCCACTGACAAAGTGTGACAATGCTAAAAGCTGAAAATTGGCCTGGGCAGGAAGGGGGTGAAAGTGCTTGGTATTGAAGCGGTTAAACAGCATCGTGCTCCAGCCTCATGCTCCAGCCTTCACTAAAGACTGCAAAACAGGTGTTAGCTTATTCAAGAGCAAAGCGATGTCTAGCTGAAAATAAGATATGCACTTGCTGGGACCTTTCTAACTTTGATGTCTAATGCACACTGCCATACCCCAAGACAGTCCTGCAAATGTTTCTTGCAATTATTCCCACCCTAGCTGTAACAGTATTGAAACTAGAAAAACTACAAAGGGATGCAGCTCATTTGAACTTCCTCTCTCTGTAGAAGGCATTTAGATCAATTTCTAAAGTTCTGCCTATACTATAAATGAATGATACTTTTGCTTTAAGTTCTATATTTGTAACACATGAATATTATTTCTGATATACAGTGCAATTCTCTGGAACTGTAAGCCATCACGTGTGCGGAAACCGATCCATCACTGAAATGCTGGGACACTGATGAGTTGAAGTGTTCTTTATACCCTCCTGTGCTTCTGAATGCTCTATTTTTGGAAGGTGTGTGATTGCCGAGTATGATAATTAGAACTAAAGAATGATTATCTTCACCATAATGACTCTTCAAAACGAATCAACAACTACATAGATAGCTGCTTCATATGCCAATAAATGCTTATCACTTGAGATGGAAATTAAATCAAGGCATCTGGGTAATGCACTGAACAACCTGATTTAATGAAGAGATTTAATATTATCTTGTTCCATATGTCCGTTTTGGATTGCTATGTGAAATGCCATACCTCACATAGCGTAGGGATCCTCTCTTAATGTAGAGTGGCTTCTACAAATTGAACAGATTTCAGGTAAAGTGTTTTTATGTAACTGAAGATTCAAAAAGGAGTTTTCAGTTCTCTGTCTGTTCTGTGTATTCTCTAATTCTTGCAGTTATATAACCTGAACAACATGGTAGGCAGCAATAAAATAATTAACAACGGACTCCAGCACTGCAAGGCAAGAGTGTCAAGTACTAGCCAACATGTTCTGCCTCCCAGTACAAGAAATGGGGGGTTCCGGGCTGCACTGTGCAAAACCCTCACACACAGAAGGCAAGTATAACATGTTTGTTGTTTGAAGCAAAATCACTTTAAAAGAGGCTGGAGGCCGATAGACTGGAGGTAATATAAGGCATTACAATTGCATTTAAAGTAAACTTTTACCAGTATTGTGCATTATAATTAAAATGGTCATATCCATGAAAAAAAGTGTGTTTCAGCTTTTAGTACTACTTTAATATAAAATATTTATATCTCCCCTATCATATATATATATGATATTAGTAATATATTATTAATTCTCATATAAGCACTGCGCTAATGAACTAAATGAACGTGCTGCTACTTTAAATAAAAACTGAACAAAAGGTGAAAATAAATGTAGTGTCAATCTACACAATCACAGTAGCGCAATGAACATTAATGCTTATTATATAGTGTCCATACTCAAAATCAAAAAATTGTAAATCATAGATAATTATATTCATATATCAAAAAAAATCCATTGTGAAAAAACTGGTGCAAATGTCCATAAAAGTAGAAAACTTAAAACACCGTAAATCCTTCACCAAAGTGAACTAGTGCCATTCCACACCCTTTTAGAATAAGGCTCACCATACTGCATAAAATTTCAATGCATGTGTGATTTAATCTTGCTTTATGCAGATGACCATCTCAATCTCCACTCAGATTTCCTCAGACTAAAGCCTGGCACACACGATCAGACTGTTGGCCAACAAAGCGTCAGACTTTTGTCCGAAGGATGTGTGCCAGGAACTTGTCTTGCATACAAATGGTACACAATTGTCAGGCAGCAAACACGAACGTAGTGACGTACTACGAGGAATTTCAGCTCTTGAGCGCCACCCTTTGGGCACCTTCTGCTAATGTCGTATTTGGTGAGCATTGATTCTGAGCATGCGTGTTTGTACTTTCAACTTTTGTGTGACGGACTTGTGTACAGACAATAGTAAAATCTGACAACAGACCGTTGTCCACCGAAAATTTACTAGCCTGTCATCCCATTTGTTGGCGGAAAGTTGGACAACAATTATCTGATGGAGCGTACCAACGGATTTTAGGCCAACAATCTGTCATCATACAATTCCCTGCCAAAAATCTGTTCGTGTGTACGAGGCTTAAGAATAGATAACAGCTCTCTCCACATGTAGAGATAAAATCAACACAGAGCCTCCAATAGTGTAAAAACCTCTAAGGTACCAGTTTTAATGAGTTTTAAAAGTAATGTGTTTACATCACAATTAAAAATAAATCGTCTTTAATATATTTTATTTACATGCCGAGTGCCTGCGTGCTGCATCTCCAACCTCTCCTTGCTTGCACTCACAGATCGCACTTTCAGCGTCAAGATTCAGTTGCCGTGTAGACAATTCATCACTGCTGAATTGGTCACAGGGGGTCGGAAGCGACGAAACGCATTAGGGGCATGGCTACACAGCAACTAAATCTTGACGCTGACAGTGCGATCTGTGAGTGAGAGCGAGGAGAGGTTGGAGACGCAGCAGGCAGGCACCCGGCATGTAATTAAAATATATCAAAGGCAATTTGTTTTTAATTGTGATGTAAGCGCATTACTTTTTTTATTAAAACTGGAACCTTAGAGGTTTTTACACTATTGGAGGCTCTGTGTTGATTTTATCTCTACTTGTGGAGAGAGCTGTCATCTATTTTTAGTCTGAGGAGATCTGAGTGGATATTGGGATGATCATCTGCATAAAAGCAAGATTAAATCACACATGCGATTGAAATTTATACAATCCGGGAAGCCTTATTCTAAAAAAGGTGTGGATTGGTACTTGTTCACTTTGGTGTAGGATTTAGGGCGTTTTAAGTTTTCTACTTTTATGGACATTTGCACCAGTTTTTTCACAATGGATTTTTTTGATACATGGTTATAATTATCTATATTGGACAATTTTTGGATTTTGAGTATGGACACTATATAATAAGCATTATTGTTCATTGCGCTACTGTGATTGTTTAGATTGACACTACATTTATTTTTACCTTTTGTTGAAATATATATTATTACCTTCACTGTTTCACAGTAGAAATAAACCATTTTTATCTGCTGTTTTGTACTATAAAAGGGCTAATTTTATTTTTTTTAACCCCATTATGACAGGTGATACAAAAAAAAGCATGCCGCTGCTACTAAATGTCTTAGGCCTGGTTCACACCTATGCTTTTTTTGGTGATTTTTGCAGAAACGCACTACAGTTCATTTATCATGGTTTCCTATGGGACACGTTCACATTTATGCTTTTTTCAGCTGCTGCATACTTGGAAAGGGTCAGGGACCTTTTTCAATGCAAAACTGTGCTTTTTTTGCTTGTATGGTCCAATAGATTTCAATGGAGAAGCTGCAGAAAAGCATGTTGTGTGTTTTTGCCACAATTTGCATTTTTTAATCTGCGCAACAACAAATTGGCCAAGAAAAAGCATATGTAATACAAAACGTAAATCATAGCAAAATCGCATGCACAAATGCACAGCAAAAAGCACTGCAGAAACGGATCAAAAGCAAACTGCATAGGTGTGAACTGAGCCTTATGCTGGCCATACATGTATCGATTTTTGGACGAAAATATTCATACGAAAAATCTTTGTACATTCGCTGAATGAAAGCATGTCGTTTGAAAATTTCACTTGCTTTTAACATTCATTTTTAAAATGAACGTAATATCTGAACGAAAACCACATACACTATCTGAAAATTCCTTTGACCAAGAAGTTTTCTATTCTGCTCCTTCAAATTTTCCCATTACTGTGGTTGAAAACAAACGTCGATTTGACCCCACTAACGATTAGAAAATCGAAGAAAAATCTTAAAAGGAAAATTTTTTGAAGGAAGACATTGTTTTTGTATGACCAGCATAAGTGACAGCAGGTGCAGGGAACGTTTATCAAGCCACCTGCCTTTGACAAGGGAATCTGTCATACATAATATATTACAGTTCTGTCTGAAAACGGCAAAACTGTCTTTCATTTTTTTTCTTTAAATAAAAAATTTGATCTCCCAGTCTGAGATCATATTTACCAGATTCAACCTCTAATAGTAAATACAGTAAATCTCCTCTGTCTGTTATTCTCAGAGTGGATTTAGAGATTTTGCTCCCTAACCATATAGCTGGTTATTTATATTTACCACTGCATATAGATATTTAAGAATAAAATTGCCTTTTTTTTTAAACTTTACATATTAACTAAATTATACACCACGCTTTTTTAAGGTTATTATCTGATTAATCGATTAATCAAAACAATAAAATCGGCCAACTAATCTATTATGAAAATAATCGTTAGTTGCAGCCCTAGTGGGAGGCTCTGCCAGATCGCATCTGCCTGAAACCCTTCAATTGAAATCTGATGGAGCCAAGTGGAAATTTGTCGGGCAACAGCAGCTACAGTCAGATTGCAACTGTTGCTAGGGTATTCTGACAGCCACCCAGCAGAGGGGTTTGTCCATCTGTTCTGTACTTGGTGCGAATGGAGGATTCAACTAGGTCTTTTTCATTCAGCTTGTGGGCCTGCTTAAGGCAGGACTGCAATAAAAACATTGTCAGATATTTTAATACTTTGTTACTTTATTAAATACTTTTTTTTATTCCTGAACCTAACCCCCCCCCAAATTAGAGAGATCATCCTTATTGCTGCTTTTCTACTGTATATCATATGTTCGGAAACTTGAAATGTGCATAATATAGGCTCAAATAGGCCAGTCCCTTTATTGGAAGCTTAACTTTTGCATCTTTCCCTGGTAAGTGACATATTACAGAGATATTAGTAAACCTCCCTGCACAGTCCTACTTGGTAATGTGTATTAGAACTCTCACACTTATTGCACCCTACTTGCTGCAACTTTTCCTGCTGTACAATTAAAACGGAGCTCTTAATATTTCCTACCCCACTTGCCCCTTCCCCTGACTTCTCTGTCAAGATCAATGGCACATCTATCAGTCTGTCCCCACATGCCGGGGTGCTAGGGGTAACCTTAGACTCTGAACTGTCCTTTCAGGCCCACATACAATCCCTGTCGAAATAATACCGCCTTAGCCTCCGCAACATTTCTAGAATACGCCCCTTTCTAACTAATGACACCACCAAGCTTCTAATTCACTCCTTGGTTATCTCTCCCCTTGACTACTGCAACTCCTTCCTCATTGGATTACCTTAACATAGACTATCCCCCCTTCAGTCCATAATGAATGCTGCTGCAAGACTCATCCACCTTACCAACCATTCAGTGTCCTCCACCCCTCTCTGCCAATCCCTCCACTGGCTTCCACTCACCCAACGAATAAAATTCAAAGTACTAACAATAATTTACAAAGCCATCCATAACTTTGCTCCCAGCTACATCACTAATCTAGTCTCAAAACACCAACCAAGCCGTTCTTTTCGATCCTCCCAAGACCTCCTGCTCTCTAGCTCCCTTGTCACCTCCTCCCATGCTGGCTTCCAGGATTTCTCCAGAGCTTCTCCCATCCTTTGGAACTTTCTACCCCATCTGTCCGATTGTTCTCTAATCTATACATCTTTAGACGATCACTGAAAACCCTTCTCTTTAAATAAACCTATCTTGCTTCTAACTAATGCACTGTTTTACTTTCTCCATCAGATCATCCCCCACAGCTATTGTATTAATTGACCCTCCCTTTTAGATTGTAAGCTCTAATGAGCAGGACCCTCTGATTCCTCTTGTACCAAATTGTAATGTAACTGTAATGTCTGCCTTCATTTTGTTAAGCGCTGCGCAAACTGTTGGCGCTATATAAATCCCGAATAATAATAATACTTCCCAAGAAGTGAGTGGTAATCCCGATATAGTCACATTATCAGTCTTAATGTTGTAATAAGTGCAAACTGCTGGTCACGAGGAAAAAAAACGCATTTCTGGGGAAGTTTTGTTCAGAACACCACTATAATAGGAAGTCACGTTTGATCTTTTTTTTTGTCAGATAGAGAAAATTATCTTGCCTCTAATTTAGTTTTCTCCATTTAAATCTGTTGCCATCAGCAGACCTTTCCGCCACATAAGTACTTTGTCTCTTAAGGCACTGTTAATACTGTGAAACAGATTGAATGACAATATTGCAAATGCCAGCTCTTAGCATCTCAGCCTTATAAATCAGCCACCATGCTCTAAAGTTTGTCTCTGTAGCAATCAAGGCTTGAGCCTTTGGAAACAATGCAGATAATACCAGAAATACATATTATAATTGGATTTCTAATCACCTGTCGCCTTTAAAAAAATAGGTCTTTCCGACGTCTTCCCACCAAACAGCGGTGTCAATGCCATGAGGTGGAATGCCATGTCCCAGCTGTATCAAGTCATGAGGATAGCCTGGTTGTAATGTTGTGTCTTTGAACACCCAATATTTATTACCTGGGAAAAAAAAAAAAAACACACACTTTATAAGGAGACCGTCCACTGAAAAGGAAAGGGACATTTCCAATAGAGGTGTAGGTGTATGATAGGCTGTATCACCCCCAGACTTCTTTGGGGGCTTAAGTATTTATATTGCCCATCACTAGTTCCCATCCACCATGTCACCACATTCAATGCTGCATTTTCCAGAATATAAAATACAAATAAACTTCCAAAGAAAATACAAGTTTCAAAAGAAACTATTAGATACCCCATCTCTCCACAGCATCTATCAAAATATTATTAGCATTTTTTAATAGATGTACCTTTCAGTGACTTATTTTATTTATTACAGGTATTTATATAGCACTGAATTTACACAGCACTTTACATACTATACAATTACATCAGTCCCTGCCCTCAAGATGCTTACAATCTACAGTCCATATTGCACATGCATACAATTCAGATAGGAACCAATTAACCTACCAGCATGTCTTTGGATTGTGTTGAAGGAAAACCACACAAGCACAGGGAGAGCCAAGGACCCCAATGCTGTAAGGCAGAAGTCCTAACCGCTAAGCCTAAATTTTATATAATACAGTGGAGAGAATAAGGTAACCTGAAGTTTTAGCACATAACTTATTATGTACACATTGTTATTTATAATACACTGGACACATAAATAAGCAAAATTGCACATATCAGAAAAGCACAGAAATTTCCCAGCTGTCAACCTTCAAGATCAGATCACGTAAAATTTAGGGGTCGATTTATAAAGAATTCGCCCAGCCCTGACAAATTCTAACCATAATTACTTTAATACAATGTTTTCCTAAGATCATCACCTCCATCTAGTGGCCATAATACAGTATATTTTCTAAAATACCAGTGTCAGGAAAAAAAAAAAACAATACATTATGCCCACTAGATGGAGTTAATAATCATAGGAAATTGCTGTAGTAAGCTAATTGCAGTCAGAATTTGTCAGGGCTGGGCAAATGCTTTTGACATTTGTCCAACTATTTTTACATATAAATGGACCCCTTAATCACGTCACATCCTTAGACCATTTTAAAATGTCCAGGACTTGCAGTGGTTAAAACCACCATGTTTTTCAGTTGGCAACTGACAGTTCAGTAAAAGTGATTGCTTTTACAGTGATAAGGGTCTGGAAGTGTTCTATTCTGAAAGATCTTTAGTTAGAAGATTCTCTCAGACCCCTTTCACACTGGGGCGGTTTGCAGGCGGTATTGCGCTAAAAATACCGCCTGCAAACCGCCCCTAAACAGCCTCCGCTGTTTGTTCAGTGTGAAAGCCCGAGGGCTTTCACACTGAAGCGGTGCGCAGGCAGGGCGGTGAAAAAAGGCCTGCAAACCGCTTTTTTGGAGCGGTGAAGGAGCAGTGTATTCATCGCTCCTAAACCGCTCCTGCCCATTGAAATCAATGGGACAGCGCAGCTATACCGTGGCCATAGCCGCGCTGTACGAGGGATTTTAACCCTTTTTCGGCCGCCAGCGGGGGTTAAAACCGCACCGCTAGCGGCCGAATACAGCTACAAGAACGACGGTACAGCAGCGCTAAAAATAGCGCTGTTGTACCGCCGACGCCCCCACTGCCCCAGTGTGAAAGGGGCCTTAAATACTGCCGAGATCAGCAACCCAAGAGAGAGCTAACCATTCCATGTCTTCCATGCAGGATTATCTTTCTTCTACTTTTTATTTCAGTGACAGAATTGCTTTAAGGCAAAATTTGCAACTCCATTTGATAAGCAAGACATTGTTTTTAAGTGTTAAGCTATTAAAATCACGTATTGTAACTAATTAAGACATTTAACTACCATCTTGGCAGTTGGACTGTGGTTAATAAGCAGTCTGGGAAGGTGTGTTAGTTTTTGGTGCCAGGAGCTCCCAGTGCCTAAGCCATGCCAAAATCATGTCTAACCTATCCCACTGCTAAGCTGGCCCAAACATTTAAACTGGATCTGAAAATAAAACTAAAATAATCTCCCATCCTTAACCCAGCAATGACTTAAACTGACATGAATACAGATGTTTCAGTTTTACATACAAATAGTTCTATGTGAAGATCCAATGTGTTGGTTCTGGATTGTTTTCATTGATGGACTGCTACTTTTGGATAACGCATTTCTTTAATGACCACACACATATCAATAATACACACACACCTGATCAGCCATAACTTTATGACCACTGATAGGTTAAATGGATAACATTATCCCATTACAATGACATTTGAAAGTTAGTGGGATATATCAGGAAGCAAGTAAACATTGTCCCTAAAGTTGATGTGTTGAAAGCAGTTTGTTGTGTAGGGGTCTGCATAGTCACAGACCAATCAGGGTTCTACAATGGGCACGTGAACATCAGAACTGGACTACGGAACAATGGAAGAAGGTGGCCTGGTCTGATCAATCACATTTTCTTCTAGATCATGTGGATAGCCGCGGGTGCACGTGTGTCGCTTATCTGGGGAAGAGGTGACACCTGGATGCACTATGGGAGGAAGGCATGCCATAGGAGGCAGTGTGATGCTTTGGACAGTATTTTGCTGGGAAACCTTGGGTCCTGCCATTCTTGTGGATGTTACTTGACACATACCACCTAACTAAACACTGTTGCTGACCAATGTAGTGGAAATATTAAAGCTTCACCTATAAGCAAACAATTCCATGCGCTAATAAGCACAATCATAGCTCTCTTGTATAATGCCGGGAAAGTGCGCTTGTTTATCTCCAAGTAACACAGACAGACGCTGGTATCATGTTGAGCTTAGCAAAATCCTGTCTACCATGATATGCTGCTTTTTTTTATACTGTAAACATGGATAAATAAGGAATGTGGTGGCTTCAGAATCAGCCAACCAGACAAATATTCTTTCAAAAGAACCAATCTCACACGTGTATATATTCAAATAGAATTCCAGTAGTGATGTGTGCAGATGGTCGTGTGCAGAGCCATGCAGCCAGCCCCTTGTGAGACACAAAGTGTCTCACAATTTGAACACTAACTATATGGCTCTGAACACAATCATGTGCACATTCCCACTGCTATCAATGACGCGAACCGTACTCTATCATGGCTCAGTAGGCCATTATTTTTGTATGGTTATGCTATGGTTCCCATGTACGCAGATCTGTTTACTAGGAGCGTTAATGCAATCGCCATGAGGTGGCCAGTCTCTTGGTGTGGCATAAACGAACATCCCTAAAAGAGCAAACAGATCTGCCGTGTCCACGGGAAGGTTTCTGCAGTCAATGGTCTTCCACCAACGTCTGTATGTGCGAATACGCTTGCATGAGCATATTACAGCAAAACTGACACTGGGAGACATCTGACATACATTAATAAAACATTTCTAAAACACCAAGTACACCCCATCATTGGAATGGTATTCCCTCATGGCAATGGCCTATTTCAGCAGGACAATGCTCCCTGCCACACTGCTCAAGAATGGTTTGAGGAACACAACAAATTTGAGGTGCTGACTTAGCATCCAAATTCTCCAAAGCTCAATCCAATTGAGCATCTATGAGATGTGCCGGAAACACAAGTTTTATCCATGGAAACCCCACCCTGCATTTACAGGACTTAAAGTGGTTGCAAACCCTCACATATACCCAGTGAAGTGAACAGCCTTAGATGATACAAAGAGATGAAAAAAATCCTCCAACATAGGTTTTATTTATCTGCAGCTTTCTCTTCCCTACAGCCCTTCAAAAGGGCAGTTTAATGTTAAAATACTTTTTCATCTGTGAAAGCATAGAGGAGGGGGCAGAGAGGCTGTAGTTACAGTGTGTCATAGCTGATTGGAGGAAAGGCACACACCACCCTTCACACAGCAGAACTACTGTGTTCGGAATAGACAAGCTGCATGCTGAGCTCCTTGACACACATTTTATCTCATGTGTCGGGAACACTTCTCAGGAATGAAGTAACAGAGAGAAACGACATTTTGGAGCTTTGGAGAGATATAAGTACACTACATATATATGTGCTTTGCTCAGATTTCATGACTGAGGTGTACAACCACTTTTAAGTCACTACTGGTGGCTTGGTGTCTCAGCTTACCTTCAGTGGTCTATTGGCGTCCATGCTTCAAAAGGTCAGGGCTGTTTTAATGGCAAAAAGGAGACCTACCCCATATTAGGTGGGGTTGTCAAGTTATGGCTATTGTGTATATATATATATATATATATATATATATATATATATATATATATATCAATCAGCATTTCAGCTTTGTCTCCTCTTTGTTAGCAGAGCTGGTGAAGGATAGTCCCTCCTCTGAGTCATTCAATTATGAGTAATTTGACCTGCTATTCACAATATAGGGTATTCACAGCAAAGCAGCAGATCGGCCTTAAAAAAATGCAGATGTAGTCTTGTGCTTGCCACCTGCTGGTAGATTGTAATAAATATAAAATATTCATATGCAATACTTCATATTTACTGGACTCTAAAGCAGAGGTCTCCAAACTGCAGCCCTTTGCTTGCCTTTATCTGGCCCTCAGGACACCATTCCACCCACTGACACCAACAATGGGCCACTACTCCTCCCACTGAGACCAATGATGGGGCAGAATTACTCCCACTGACACCAACAATGGGACACAATTCCTTCAACTGACATCGATGAAACACTAGTCCTCCCACTGACACCAAAGATAGGCATGGTTATTTCCACTGGACCCAGGACACCTTCTACTCCCACTGGCCCTAGCCTGGCCCCCCTTCAGTCTGAAGGACAGTAAATTGGCCCTCTGTTTAGAAAGTTTGGAGACCCCCTGCTCTAAAGAATTGAAGATTATCTGCCAAAAAATATAATTTGTAGTTGTGAACATTAAAAATTAGAAAAAAAAAGCAGAAAGAAATGTTGGTACGTTCACTGGTAGATACAGTACATGGATGTGGCAGATCAAAATAACTAAAAATTTTTGCTTTGGACTGTGTTTATAGTTCTGTTATTTCACCTCAAAACTATGGGACTCATTGGGATCCTCAGCAGACTAGCCATATCTCTGGTCATTTGAAATCCACTAAGCAAATCACTCATCTATTTGATTTATTGTACAATTCTAAGGGCCCACAAATCTTTTTTGGCAAATTATAACCTTTGACAAAACTTGTGAGGATTTCATTGAAGTCTCAGACTCCACTGTGGAAAATCCCCAACCTTTTAACTCAGACACTAGGCAGGGCCAGAACAAGGGATGGAACATGAGGGGCAAGCACCCCATGTACAGGGCTCTCATATGGGGAGCTGTGCAGGAAAGTGGACTAGCGAACCACAGTCTCCCTTCTAACAGCCAGTGCTTTCTGCTTGGACACACTAAACTCCCAACATGCCCACTCTCCACCACATTACCCCAGCCACCCACAGCTGACAAGAAAAGTGCACTGTGCACACAAGCCTCCCCCCTTCCCCAGCTGCTAAAAAGCAAGCAAATGGCCACATATGTGCAGTGCACCTTGCACTGCTAACTACAGAAAGCCAGACCATGTGCTTAACCACACTGTATGTCAGCAGTGTTGGACAAACATATGTCAACATCTTCTCCCTGGGCACTGGACGACCCCAATATCGACAGCAGGAGATGTGGGAAATGGTGGTGATCAGGACAGGAAGGCACATATAGGCGGTTCCCCGGGTTACAAACAAGATAGGGTCTGAAGGTTTGTTCTTAAGTTGAATCCCTTTGTAAGTCAGAACAGGTACACTTTTTAACCACTTGCCGACCACCTAACGCACATATATGGCGGCAGAATGGCACGGGCAGGCAGAATCACGTATCCGTACGTGATCTGCCTCCCGCGGGCGGGGGGTCCGATTGGACCCCCCTCCGGTGCCAGCGGCGGTCGGCATTTGACTGGGAGCGTCGGGAGGCGAGGGGGAGACCATCTGATCGTGGCCCCCCCCTCGCGATCGCTCCCAGCCAATCAGAATCCTCCCCTGCCTGTGTGTAGTTTCACACAGGCAGAGGATGTGATGTCATCTCTCCTCGGCTTGGCAGTTTCCGTCCCAGCGCCGAGGAGAGAAGACATGTGAGTGCACAACACACACACAGTAGAACATGCCAGGCATACTTTACACCCCCGATCCCCCCCCCCCGATCGCCCCCCCCAATCACCCCCCCCCCGTCACAAACTGACAGCAAGCAGTATTTTTTATTTTTTTTTTCTGATTACTGCATGGTGTCAGTTTGTGACAGTTACAGTGTTAGGGCAGTGAGTATTACCCCCCTTTAGGTCTAGGGTACCCCCCTAACCCCCCCTAATAAAGTTTTAACCCCTTGATCACCCCCTGTCACCAGTGTCACTAAGCGATCATTTTTCTGATCGCTGTATTAGTGTCACTGGTGACGCTAGTTAGGGAGGTAAATATTTAGGTTCGCCGTCAGCGTTTTATAGCGACAGGGACCCCCATATACTATCTAATAAATGTTTTAACCCCTTGATTGCCCCCTAGTTAACCCTTTCACCACTGATCACCGTATAACCGTTACGGGTGAAGCTGGTTAGTTCGTTTATTTTTTATAGTGTCAGGGCACCCGCCGTTTATTACCGAATAAAGGTTTAGCCCCCTGATCGCCCGGCGGTGATATGCGTCGCCCCAGGCAGCGTCAGATTAGCGCCAGTACCGCTAACACCCACGCACGCAGCATACGCCTCCTTTAGTGGTATAGTATCTGTACGGATCAATATCTGATCCGATCAGATCTATACTAGCGTCCCCAGCAGTTTAGGATTCCCAAACACGCAGTGTTAGCGGGATCAGCCCAGATACCTGCTAGCACCTGCGTTTTGCCCCTCCGCCTGGCCCAGCCCACCCAAGTGCAGTATCGATCGATCACTGTCACTTACAAAACACTAAACGCATAACTGCAGCGTTCGCAGAGTCAGGCCTGATCCCTGCGATCGCTAACAGTTTTTTTGGTAGCGTTTTGGTGAACTGGCAAGCACCAGCCCCAGGCAGCGTCAGGTTAGCGCCAGTACCGCTAACACCCACGCACGCACCGTACACCTCCCTTAGTGGTATAGTATCTGATCGGATCAATATCTGATCTGATCAGATCTATACTAGCGTCCCCAGCAGTTTAGGGTTCCCACAAACGCAGTGTTAGCGGGATCAGCCCAGATACCTGCTAGCACCTGCGTTTTGCCCCTCCGCCCGGCCCAGCCCAGCCCACCCAAGTGCAGTATCGATCGATCACTGACACTTACAAAACACTAAACGCATAACTGCAGCGTTCGCAGAGTCAGGCCTGATCCCTGTGATCGCTAACAGTTTTTTTTGTAGCGTTTTGGTGAACTGGCAAGCACCAGCGGCCTAGTACACCCCGGTCGTAGTCAAACCAGCACTGCAGTAACACTTGGTGACGTGGCGAGTCCCATAAGTGCAGTTCAAGCTGGTGAGGTGGCAAGCACAAGTAGTGTCCCGCTGCCACCAAAAAGACAAACACAGGCCCGTCGTGCCCATAATGCCCTTCCTGCTGCATTCGCCAATCCTAATTGGGAACCCACCGCTTCTGCAGCGCCTGTACTTCCCCCATTCACATCCCCAACCAAATGCAGTCGGCTGCATGAGAGGCATTTTCTTTATGTCCTCCCGAGTACCCCTACCCAGCGAACCCCCCCAAAAAAGATGTCGTGTCTGCAGCAAGCGCGGATATAGGCGTGACACCCGCTATTATTCTTGAAAAAGTCACGTGACTGTGATGTAACGCGTGGGAGGAGCCAAGGAAGCTCTGTGCAGATCAGCAGTTTCACACAGTGTACTGCACTGAATCTGCTCCTGTCTAAGGCGGCTGACTGCTATAGTAAAACCTGCTAATGCCTTATCATTATAAGGCACACGTGAGTGGATTGAAGTTTGCCTGTGTACCTTGGTGTCCTAACTATTGCACAATGATTGGTTTTTTTCTCTTATCTGCCTGTTTATGATTCCCACATTGGTTGTGAATAGAAGCAAAAAACACATTGGTACTATCAATGAGCACCTTAATTAAGCAAGTGTTTTTAAACAGCTTTGCTAGTGATCAAAAGCTCTATACCAATCAGGATTCTACACCTGTATAATTGAACCTTCTGAATACATCCCTATATATTTATTTTTATGTGGATTTTTTATGTGAATTTTTTACACATTTGGTGTCACTAATTTTTAATAATTTTACACTATTTTGATTGCTGGATTTTATAGGAATTTTTACTCACCGCTGGATTTATTTGACTATTTATATTTATTCTTATATATTCATTTTCATGCACATTGTGAAGCGCTTCAAATATCATTATTTATACCCGCTATTATTGTCCCTCCTGTCCTGACAATCCTGGTCTTTGCATTGGTGAATGTTTTGAACGCTACCATTCACTAGTTGAGTATTAGCGTAGGGTACAGCATTGCACAGACTAGGCACACTTTCACAGGGTCTCCCAAGATGCCATTGCATTTTGAGAGACCTGAACCTGGAACCGGTTACAGTTATAAAAGTTAGTTACAAAAAAAAGTGTAAAAAAAAAAAGAAAACACATACAAAAATATAAAATAAAAAAAAAATAGTTGTCGTTTTATTGTTCTCTCTCTCTCTATTCTCTCTCTATTGTTCTGCTCTTTTTTACTGTATTCTATTCTGCAATGTTTTATTGTTGTTATGTTTTATCAGGTTTGCTTTTCAGATATGCAATTTTTTATACCTTACCGTTTACTGTGCTTTATTGTTAACCATTTTTTTGTCTTCAGGTACGCCATTCACGACTTTGAGTGGTTATACCAGAATGATGCCTGCAGGTTTAGGTATCATCTTGGTATCATTCTTTTCAGCCAGCGATCGGCTTTCATGTAAAAGCAATCCTAGCAGCTAATTAGCCTCTAGACTGCTTTTACAAGCAGTGGGAGGGAATGCCCCCCCCAACGTCTTCCGTGTTTTTCTCTGGCTCTCCTGTCTCAACAGGGAACCTGAGAATGCAGCCGGTGATTCAGCCAGCTGACCATAGAGCTGATCAGAGACCAGAGTGGCTCCAAACATCTCTATGGCCTAAGAAACCGGAAGCTACGAGCATTTTATGACTTAGATTTCGCCGGATGTAAACAGCGCCATTGGGAAATTGGGAAAGCATTTTATCACACCGATCTTGGTGTGGTCAGATGCTTTGAGGGCAGAGGAGAAATCTAGGGTCTAATAGACCCCAGTTTTTGCAAAAAAGAGTACCTGTCACTACCTATTGCTATAATAGGGGATATTTACATTCCCTGAGATAACAATAAAAATGATTTAAAAAAAAAAAAAAATGAAAGGAACAGTTTAAAAATAAGATAAAAAAATAATAATAATAAAGAAAAAAAAAAAAAAAAAAAAAGCACCCCTGTCCCCCCTGCTCTCGCGCTAAGGCGAACGCAAGCGTCGGTCTGGCGTCAAATGTAAACAGCAATTGCACAATGCATGTGAGGTATCACCGCGAACGTCAGATCGAGGGCAGTAATTTTAGCAGTGGACCTCCTCTGTAAATCTAAAGTTGTAACCTGTAAAGGCTTTTAAAGGCTTTTAAAAATGTATTTAGTTTGTCGCCACTGCACGTTTGTGCGCAATTTTAAAGCATGTCATGTTTGGTATCCATGTACTCGGCCTAAGATTATCTTTTTTATTTCATCAAACATTTGGGCAATATAGTGTGTTTTAGTGCATTAAAATTTAAAAAAGTGTGTTTTTTTCCCAAAAAATGCGTTTGAAAAATCGCTGCGCAAATACTGTGTGGAAAAAAAAAATGAAACACCCACCATTTTAATCTGTAGGGCATTTGCTTTAAAAAAATATATAATGTTTGGGGGTTCAAAGTAATTTTCTTGCAAAAAAAAATTATTTTTTTATGTAATCAAAAAGTGTCAGAAAGGGCTTTGTCTTCAAGTGGTTAGAAGAGTGGGTGATGTGTGACATAAGCTTCTAGATGTTGTGCATAAAATGCCAGGACAGTTCAAAACCCCCCCAAATGACCCCATTTTGGAAAGTAGACACCCCAAGCTATTTGCTGAGAGACATGTGGAGTCCATGGAATATTTTATATTGTGACACAAGTTGCGGGAAAGAGACAATTTTTTATTTTTTTTATTTTTTTTTGCGCAAAGTTGTCACTAAATGATATATTGCTCAAACATGCCATGGGAATATGTGAAATTACACCCCAAAATACATTCTGTTGCTTCTCCTGTGTACGGGGATACCACATGTGTGAGACTTTTTGGGAGCCTAGCCGCGTACGGGACCCCGAAAACCAAGCACCACCTTCAGGCTTTCTAAGGCCGTACATTTTTGATTTCACTCTTCACTGCCTATCACAGTTTCGGAGGCCATGGAATGCCCAGGTGGCAAAAAAACCCCCCCAAATGACCCCATTTTGGAAAGTAGACACCCCAAGCTATTTGATGAGAGGTATAGTGAGTATTTTGCAGACCTCACTTTTTGTCACAAAGTTTTGAAAATTGAAAAAAAGAAAAAAAAATTTTTTTTTTCTCGTCTTTCTTTATTTTCAAAAACAAATGAGAGCTGCAAAATACTCACCATGCCTCTCAGCAAATAGCTTTGGGTGTCTACTTTCCAAAATGGGGTCATTTGGGGGGGGGTTTGTGCCACCTGGGCATTCCATGGCCTCCGAAACTGTGATAGGTAGTGAGGAGTAAAATCAAAAATGTACGCCCTTAGAAATCCTGAAGGCAGTGATTGGTTTTCGGGGCCCCGTACGCGGCTAGGCTCCCAAAAAGTCCCACACATGTGGTATCCCCGTACTCAGGAGAAGCAGCTAAATGTATTTTGGGGTGCAATTCCACATATGCCCATGGCCTGTGTGAGCAATATATCATTTAGTGACAACTTTGTGCAAAAAAAAAAAAAAAATTTGTCACTTTCCCGCAACTTGTGTCAAAATATAAAACATTCCATGGACTCAACATGCCTCAAAGCAAATAGCTTGGGGTGTCTACTTTCCAAAATGGGGTCATTTGGGGGGGTTTTATGCCATCTGGGCATTTTATGGCCTTCAAAACTGTGATAGGTAGTGAGGAGTAAAATCAAAAATGTACACCCTTAGAAATCCTGAAGGCAGTGATTGGTTTTCAGGGCCCTGTACGCGGCTAGGCTCCCAAAAAGTCCCACACATGTGGTATCCCCATACTCAGGAGAAGCAGCTAAATGTATTTTGGGGTGCAATTCCACATATGCCCATGGCCTGTGTGAGCAATATATCATTTAGTGACAACTTTTTGTAATTTTTTTTTTTTGTCATTATTCAATCACTTGGGACAAAAAAAATGAATATTCAATGGGCTCAACATGCCTCTCAGCAAATTCCTTGGGGTGTCTACTTTCCAAAATGGGGTCATTTGTGGGGGTTTTGTACTGCCCTGCCATTTTAGCACCTCAAGAAACGACATAGGCAGTCATAAATTAAAGGCTGTGTAAATTCCAGAAAATGTACCCTAGTTTGTAGGCGCTATAACTTTTGCGCAAACCAATAAATATACACTTATTGACATTTTTTCTACCAAAGACATGTGGCCGAATACATTTTGGCCTAAATGTTTGACTAAAATTGAGTTTATTGGATTTTTTTTAGAACAAAAAGTAGAAAATATCATTTTTTTTTTAAATTTTCGGTCTTTTTCCGTGTATAGCGCAAAAAATAAAAACGGCAGAGGTGATCAAATACCATCAAAAGAAAGCTCTATTTGTGGGAAGAAAAGGACGCAAATTTCGTTTGGGTACAGCATTGCATGACCGCGCAATTAGCAGTTAAAGCGACGCAGTGCCGAATTGTAAAAAGTGCTCTGGTCAGGAAGGGGGTAAAACCTTCCGGGGCTGAAGTGGTTAAGTGTAGCTCCAGCCAAAAAAACTTTACGCTTTTTGGATAACACCCCATGTAACATTTGTTTTGCAGTCTGTGCCCCCGTTCAGAAGATTTCACCTCACTTTCTGTCCCAATGACAAATTGGATTCTGAAAATTTTGGGTTGTTGTGGAAACAAGCCTTGGTGATAAAGCATCAGTGGAGGTACCTTTTTCCCATAATAACTCTTACAGGAGTGAATTTCCCTTCCTAGGGGTAGATTTCCTCTCACTTCCTATTGCCTCCCTCTGTTTGTAAGTAGGAGTCCTTTGTAAGTCAGATGTTTGTAACTAGGGGACCGCCTGTATATTTATGTGTGTGTTCTAAACTTAGGTGCCATAAAATAAAATCATTATATATCCATATCAACAAAAAGATCTGAAACTGAATAGTATATAAACATCACACGTAGCTGCCTAAAATGGAAACACATTTTTTCTTTTCACACCCATAAACCTTGTCCTTTTTAATAGTATATTATAGCATTTCAACAATTTCTATTGAAGACGGCAAAAAGAAAAATCTAAACTGAGATGATGCTTTAAAAATTGCAGCTTTCAGAGGGCTCTCCATTTTTTAAAATTCCTATTTGCACACAGCAGCCGTGACATTTTCCAATTTAACTCAATTCATTTAGCCAATACAGATATCACTAGCAGTTCAATTTTCTTCTTATACTAGAGGACCATTAGGAGTCGTGTGATGTTCTGTCATACACAGTTACTGTCATGTCTGGATGAGTGAAAAGAAAGGATGGAAGCCAATATTATGGAGGTAGGGCTGCCGTTGTAATGTCCACAGTATAAAAAAAAAGCTTCAAAAAATGTATACTTTTCGGTTAGGGGTTAAAACACGTTGCTTTGAATAGTGAATGCATCTATTGTATGGATATAAAAAAGGTCTACTTGGGGTTTTGTACCAATTTATAAAATGAGAAAACAGCTAATAATTTTTATATTCGTTGTATTGGTTGCATATGTATGGGTACTCAATATTTGGAAGCTCTGAGAATGTGTAAAATATTGCTGTATTGCTACAAGCCATGTGACCACCAGTCCTATGCAATGCCGACCATGTTGGCAGTGATCGCACGGAAAAAACCCGAAGGTTAGATAGCAGTACAACCAGCCTGCCCGTAGACAGATGAAATTTGTCCGGCTCTTGCAGAACTGGCTGAATTTCGATCCGTCTAATCCCTGCAATGGACAGCCCCCTCCCCTGTCCCCCCGCAATGCAATGGCTAAATGCTCATAAAAATGCTACAACACATATTTTAGACCTGCACCAGCCAGCTACACCACTCTCTACCTCTCCTGGTGCTCAGGGCTGTGGGGGTTCCTCAGCCTCATCATTAACAATGCAGGGTTATTAACTCTGTACTGTACATAGATGAGGCAGAAGTGCAACCATGAGAAATAAAAAGTGTAGCGCCATATTTAAATGAAAACATATCCAAAAGAGTGAAAGTGATTTAGAGGGGTCTATGTATGGATCACCTCTATATAAAAATATAGTTATAACCAACACAATTGATCTAAAAATATCAAAAACAGGATCTAGTGAAAGCACCTGTGAATATTTATGCAATGTACTCAATATAGAAGCGTTAACTTCACAAACAATATAACTGCATCATAACAGTCCTAAAAAAACATACACTTGCATTTCAAAAGATATCATAAAAAAACTTTGTAGTGAGAAAGTGACAAATGTGCATACAAGTGAATAAATAGACTCAGAAAAGTCTCTGGGGGTTTTAACAGTTCTTTCGAATGTGGAAGTGGTCCCAGAACCATATATTCAGATGTCACCCTGCTATATGCATGTTAAAATCAAGGATAAATCTTCCTAAGACTTCTTGCTTTCAATTAGAGGGGATGACAATAAAGTGCCCTTACCAGAAACGGTGGACTCACTGGCCGTTGGCGGTGAGTCCTATAGGCTTTTACCGTCAGGATGGTAGAGTTAAAGATGTCTCCAATCCTGGAAAGAGCCGGGAAAGGCTTCACAACTTTAAACGCTCCTCACTAGGACCTGACCCTCTTAGGATAAGGGGACGTATTCGGTTGTCCGCTGGAGTTTTCTACCGGGTATCACTCACTTGGCATATCCCGTATATAATCAAGGAAGAAAAAAAGAAAAAAGCTTCCACATGGTGTAAATCCAAATAAAAAAGGAAATTTTATTGATAAAAATTCCAATAAAAATGATCAAGCTTAAAAATTTGGTTCATATGAACAAAAATCTAGCGCCGTAGAATATGGTGGCTGTCCAGTGGCTGTCCAGCGGACAACCAAATAGGTCCCCTTATACTAAGAGGGTCAGGTCCTAGTGAGGAGCGTTTAAAGTCGTGAAGCCTTTCCCGGCTCTCTTTCCAGGATTGGAGACATCTTTAACTCTACCGTCCTGACGGTAAAAGCCTATATGACTCACCGCCAACGGCCAGTGAGTCCACCATTTCTGGTAAGGGCACTTTATTGTCATCCCCTCGAATTGAAAGCAAGAAGTCTTAGGAAGATTTATCCTTGATTTTAACATGCATATAGCAGGGTGACATCTGAATATATGGTTCTGGGACTACTTCCACATTCGAAAGAACTGTTAAAACCCCCAGAGACTTTTCTGAGTCTATTTATTCACTTGTATGCACATTTGTCACTTTCTCACTACAAAGTTTTTTTATGATATCTTTTGAAATGCAAGTGTATGTTTTTTAGGACTGTTATGATGCAGTTAAATTGTTTGTGAAGTTAACGCTTCTATATTGAGTACATTGCATAAATATTCACAGGTGCTTTCACTAGATCCTGTTTTTGATATTTTTAGATCAATTGTGTTGGTTATAACTATATTTTTATATAGAGGTGATCCATACATATACCCCTCTAAATCACTTTCACTCTTTTGGATATGTTTTCATTTAAATATAGCGCTACACTTTTTATTTCTCATCTTTACACACAATTTGTCTGATTGTTAGTGTTGGCTGCTCTACCTAATTGAGTTGGCGCAGCAGTTTTCCTTTCTTTTTAATTACCAGAAGTGCAACCATGACCAGACTTTAGAGAGGAGGCTCTTCAGGAAAAATCTCACCACTGAAGGCACCCTGTTGTAGAGAGGAATAGGGTAAGAAATGCTCTTTGATCTGGAACACCTAAACTGAACATGCAGTGAACTTTTGCAGTGTGGGAGGCCCCACAGTGTGTGTGTGTAGATTTTGTCTAATTCTTGGAATTGGGCTTTAAAGCGGAGGTCCACCTATCTTTTTTTTTTTTAGTTCATTCACAAACTTTTCTTCTCAGCATTACATACTCACATATTGTGTGTAATATGTCCGCCTGTGTCAGATTTCGTCGGAAAGAATAACTATTATTAATTAATAACTAATATTATTCACTGCAGGCGGTTTCCATCTTCATTGTGGGCATTTGAAGCCCACAAGCATTTATTTCCTGGATGCGGTGAATGCTGTGCTCCCAGCATTCACGGCTCGTTCCCGCACATGCTCAGTGGCATCCTGGGAAGCCTGAGACTAGCTCCCAGGAGACTGTGCGGAGTCTGGGAGAGGCTAGAAACACGCCTACTCCCACGGGAGTAGAAGGAAGGAGAAGGAAGGAAGTGCAAAGAAGAATAGAAAAATAAAAGAAAAATAATAGAAAAATAAAAGGTAATTACTGCGATTTACATTTTTTTAAATGACATGTCAGCATCTAGGCAAGGAAGAGAATACATACAGATATTGTTCAAAATTTGGGTGGAACCCCGCTTTAAAACCTACATGATGGACTATTTGCTGCAGTAAATTTATAATACACACAGAATTTAGGTATCAATCCACCCAAAAAACGATATTTCAAATTTTAATAGATGCTGGTGAAAACCACCTAACACTTTTTAAACTTTGTTTTAACTTTATTTGCTTTGTGCAGCATTCCCACTCTCCCTTTTGGAGTTATTTAATTTTATATTATAGAGAATGTAACAAGTAACACTGTTACGTAGCAGGGCAATACTTACACATTCAAAACCCTTTGGAGTCCAGCAGTGGGTGGTGCCAAAAGCCCCACAGGAACCCTCAAACATGGGGCCTTTAAGATTCTGTTCCTGGGGTGGCCCTCTACCGGCTCTTTCTGCTCTAGAAGCCCTAAATAGCAACCCAGCCTGGCTTAATCAGGGGTCCGTGGCATATCCAACCCAGCATCCTTGATTAGGGACCCCATATCCCCAAAGTGCAGGGGAAAGTTCCAGGAAACATTGCTGTTCCCATCAGGGTAGTCCAGACTGGTGCATAACTTTTAAACAAGGTTCTGTACATTCAGCCATTTCCCAAGTGGTAGTACAATAGTTTGGTAATATAACAGAGTTACAACAAATTCTTTAGAGTAGAGGTGGCAATTCATTTTCCCAATGAGCCACATGAGAAAATGGGACTGTTGTGGAGGGCCGAACCCAATTCTTCTCAATATTAATTTTGGACCTGGGAAGGTCCGTAAGTATGTAAACATATAGAAAACAAACCCCCAGCCCTAGAAATAATAGGTACAACTGCTCATGAAATAGGTCTTTTTCAGATGGGCAGCCGGAAGTAGTAAAAAAAGGGTGGCTGAGCTGCGGTTTTGTCGCCCACCTAAACTGTAAAAAAACAACTGGACGAGACTGTTCACACGCGCCACCACTTGTCAAAAATTTCTCATTGAGGTCAATGGGGCTGCGTCAAAACTGTGTGCAATGTAAATAATTGCAGTGTGGTAGTGTGGCATTATAGGATTAAATCCAGGCAGTGAGGATGCGATATAACACCTCTTCACTGCCTGTCAAATGCCCTCTGAACCGCACTGGAAGGAGAGAGCCTGAGATTGGTACAGTGGGGATTTCTGCAGATTCTTATCTGGAGTGAGGAACAGGTGCATAGTTCCTGGGGTTTGCAGCACGACAAAGAAATTGGCCAGTAAGCAGAGTGGCAAAAGAGTGTTGGAACCTCTCCTCTACCACCAGAACCAAGACTCCGCACTATACCAATCAGCTCCTCAGGCTCTTTCCTTCCAGCTCTCCACATGGACATCTGTCAGCGTGCCTCTCTGACCCTGTCAATTTCCTCAATGAGGAAGTGGACAGGCTCTGAGAAATATACTGACAGTGGCGGCATCGAGGGCTGGTTAGGGACAGTCAAAGGGCTGGATGTGGCCCTGGGGCTGCAATTTTCCCAGGTCTGTTTTAGAGTGTTAAGGTCCACTGAGAGAGACGTCCTGGCCTACTGGGATAAAGTCCCAGCATCCGCAAACATGGGGCATGCCCTTTGTCTTACCTTCCATGGAGTTAAAGTTCCCCCAGGAGGGGAAGCATCCATGTTTCACTGTAGGTTACATCACTCCTGGCTGCATGCTTGTACTCCCCACATAGTGGGTTGGTCATGCTCCACCCTCCTATCCTTTTATAAGCACCCTATAACAGTAATGACTATTGGGGACAATTCCCTGGGGGGTGGGATAAATGTATAAAAGACTGCTGCATCAACACTAGAGGTACAGTCAGGTCCATAAATATTGGGACATTGACACAATTCTAATCTTTTTGGCTCTATACACCACCACAGTGGATTTGAAATGAAACAAAGATGTGCTTTAACTGCAGACTTTCAGTTTTAATTTGAGGGTATTTACATCCAAATCAGGTGAACGGTGTAGGAATTACAACAGTTTGTATATGTGCCTCCCACTTTTTAAGGGACCAAAAGTAATGGGACAGATTAACAATCATCCATCAAACTTTCACTTTTTAATACTTGGTTGCAAATCCTTTGCAGTCAATTACAGCCTGAAGTCTGGAACGCATAGACATCACCAGACGCTGGGTTTTATCCCTGGTGATGCTCTGCCAGGCCTCTACTGCAACTGTTTACAGTTCCTGCTTGTTCTTGGGGCATTTTCCCTTCAGTTTTGTCTTCAGCAAGTGAAATGCATGCTCAGTCGAATTCAGGTCAGGTGATTGACTTGGCCATTGCATAATATTCCACTTCTTTCCCTTAAAAAACTTTTTGGTTCCTTTCGCTGTATGCTTAGGGTCATTGTCCATCTGCACTGTGAAGCGCCGTCCAATGAGTTCTGAAGCATTTTGCTGAATATGAGCAGATAATATTGCCGAAACACTTCAGAATTCATCCTGCTCCTTTTGTCAGCAGTCACATCATCAATAAATACAAGAGAACCAGTTCCATGGCAGCCATACATATCCACGCCATGACGCTACCACCACCATGCTTCACTGATGAGGTGGTATGCTTTGGATCATGTGCAGTTCCTTTCCTTTTCCATACTCTTCTCTTCCCATCACTCTGGTACAAGTTGATCTTGGTCTCATCTGTCCATAGGATGTTGTTCCAGAACTGTGAAGGCTTTTTTAGATGTTGTATGGCAAACTCTAATCTGGCCTTCCTGTTTTTGAGGCTCACCAACGGTTTACATCTTGTGGTGAACCCTCTGTATTCACTCTGGTGAAGTCTTCTCTTGATTGTTGACTTTGACACACATACACCTACGTCCTGGAGAGTGTTCTTGATCTGGCCAACTGTTGTGAAGGGAGTTTTCTTCACCAGGGAAAGAATTCTTCGGTCATCCACCACAGTTGTTTTCCGTGGTCTTCCGGGTCTTTTGGTGTTGCTGAGCTCACCGGTGCGTTCTTTCTTTTTAAGGATGTTCCAAACAGTTGATTTGGCCACCCTAATGTTTTTGCTATCTCTCTGATGGGTTTGTTTTGTTTTTTTCAGCCTAATGATGGCTTGCTTCACTGATAGTGACAGCTCTTTGGATCTCATATTGAGATTCCAAATGCAAATAGCACACTTGAAATTAACTCTGGACCTTTTATCTGCTCCTTGTAAATGGGATAATGAGGGAATAACACACACCTGGCCATGGAACAGCTGAGCAGCCAACTGTCCCATTACTTTTGGCCCCTTAAAAAGTGGGAGGCACATATACAGACTGTTGTAATTCCTACACCGTTCATCTGATTTGGATGTAAATACCCCCATATTAAAGCAGAAAGTCTGCAGTTAAAGCACATCTTGTTTGTTTCATTTCAAATCCATTGTAGTGGTGTATAGAGCCAAAAAGATAAGAATTGTGTCGGTGTCCCAATATTTATGGACCTGACTGTATCTCTCACTATTAGACAGTAACATCTACTGAAAACCAGGGGAACTGCACTGACAATAGTTCTGCATTTCCCTACAATTCTGGAATGAAACGGTGGGCAGAAACAGTGAAAACTCCGGGGTGGAGGGGAAGAGTCACGGATCATGGCTGAGAGCGAGTCACTGGCTTGGAACAAGATTTCCTGACTTAGACCTATTGCAGCTGCATGGATTCACAGACTTGGAACCTATGCAGCCTGTCAGAAGGGTTAAGTCACACGCTGTATTCTTATAACTATTGGGTTTTCTAGAAGAATAGCGCTACACTGCAACTTGGAGTCTCACTCCTCTGAACTGAACTGAAAGCTGCAAGTCACTCATGCTCAAATACAGTCAAAAGCCTAATAATATAATAGGAGAGAGGCATTCTGGGAATTTTAGTGTAGTAGAGCATTCAGGAGGTGACCTTTTATGGAAGGCAAACAGATTGAAGAATTGGATTGCTGAAGTACCAAATACAGAGAAACAAAGATCAGACAAGGCATTTTAATATGTATATATGTGAGAACAGAATAGCAATGGTATTTAGCGGTTTCAAGAACATTAAAAAATACATGGCATGCTGCAGTTTTGTTGCATTGCCCCTCAAGGGTATTTTCTAGCTGGGTGTTTTCCAACACCAAGGTGTGAAAGCATGCTTTGATGAACGCAAATCTTTACTGGAGGAATATCTCATCGGTAATACTAGCAGAGATCTGTTCTGGGCCAAAATATACCGGTCCCACCCAATGTCCACATCTTCACACATGTTGCCTCTGGCAGTAGAATTCAGGATGCTGCCCTGATTCAATATGTGCAATATACTTGTGTAATCCTGTCTGGACTCTGCTACTGTAAATGCTGTCTTCACAAGCCAAGCACATCAATATGTAGTTTGGAAAGCTGCTAAGAGGAGGAAGAGATTATTTTCATTTAATAGACCAGAGGATTTAATGCTAGCACCATCTGCTTGACTAGTTAGATACTGCCTAGCTTGCTTATACTGCTAACTAGTCATAATCTCCCCAAGTCTGAGGCATGATTCTGTTGTTCATTGTATTGTACCTTAATAGTAGATATTTTCATTTATTTTAAGCCTGAAATTGGCATAGGTTTATTAAATAGTCCACAGACCTTACCTATACTGTTGTAGTGTAACGGAGCTCCAAAAATCCATACAAGCACCAAACTTTGAAAAGTCATTTTGTGCATGCCTGCCATGTAAAATTACTCAGGCCTGGTGATTGGCAAATCAGGCTTCGAATGCAAAGTTGTGGGAGGTGGGTGTACAAAAATGTTCCACAGCATCAGAGCCAGGGGCGGTGCATAGCAAAGATAAGAGCAGGCGCTATATGACGCTTGCTACAAAGTTCTATTTCTGAGAACAGATCTACCTCAAACTCCTCTTAATAGGCTGTGTTCACATTTAATCTAACCACATATTATAAACCCCATGCATTGGAATGTATAGTGCTATTCTTTTGTATATATTTTTAATTAGAGAGGAAATTTTAAAATTTTTCATTTTTAGCCATTAGATGGAGCTCTAGTCCCTTTTACATTTTCTCCAAGCCATCCTTACCTGCATTGCTAAAAAAATGTTTTTGTTTACAGAGATCAATAGCTTAACTTCAAATTGACACCCAGAGCTGCATAAGTAACTGCAGTGACGACGATTCCTCTTCCTTCCTCATGCTGCCTGCTTGTTCAGACATGTCTGGGCCAAATTTCAAAAACCTTTGATCTATGCATCATTCTCACATGGATGTACACTCGGGGATGCACTTGGAAATCTGCACAGCAATCCACCTGTCAGAGATTTGCACAGACTACATGGTACATCTGTGCCCCTCCCATGAGAGTAAAGGTGCCCTTTGCGGGGGTGTACGCGACAGTATGCCAGTGTGAATGAGGCCTTTCAATATGAAAAAAAAAAAAAACACTTTTTGCTGTGCTATCCTTTTAGAAAATTAGTAGTGCTCCTTGAATCTAGCCTTATTGGTGCACCCTGTATTTAATATTTATTTGCAAAATAAAATTGTTATAGATGTTGCCAAAAAAAAAAAAAAAAAACACTTAAAAAGGTTTACACATTAAATAATACTGACCCCAATTTAAAGATCATCTTTAAGGGAAAAAAAAATGTTGGTTTCGTAACAAAAGATAAAAAAATGGGGGTACCTCATAGCACAAAGCAAACAAAATAATAGTCCTTCCAAAGAGGGTCAGCTAGTAAGCGGTTTCTTAATGTCTGACACCTGTAACAGTATTTAAAATACTTAGGGCAGGTGAGCCCCTCTTGCTCCAGCATTCATATCGGAAGGTGTCAATCAGAATAAAAACAAACAAAAAATAAATAAATCTTCAAATAACGAAGTTGCACGGAGTGGATCTCTTCCTAAAATTCACATTTCTCAGTGCACACATCAGCATTTTAATGGCATTTTTTTTCTATGAATAATTAAAAATGCTCCCAAGCTCCCTGTTGATCCACATCCTAGGCTATGGTAAATGTACTTTGACTAGTAGAAGCATTGGGCTTCACATCCTTAGAGACTGCATAGAGTGTAATTGTTTCACACAAACATTTTAAACTAAAAGCAAACCTCAGAGAAATATAGAGGCTGCCACTGCTGACGACCTTCTGAAATGTCAGCTGCCTGGCTCTGGACTCTGACATCAACCATGACCCAGGCTCAGAGATCCAAATTTGCATACTTGTTCAAATTCAAGGCCTCTGAAAACACTGAAACAATTGGAGATTAGCATGACAGACAAATAACCAGCAGTTTCAGAACATGGTCAGCCACATTTTCTCAGTTTGCAGTTTACAAAGAGCATACAGTTAATATTGTAAGCTCCTCTGGGGTGGAGTTGAATATTCAAGTCCCTATCACAATAGCACACCAGGTCAAGTATGGTTAGAACCATTTACCATTTGGGATGTGAGTAAAACCTAGAGAACTCTGAAGATCATTACAAAAACTTAGACATTCATACAGATGCTATGCAAGTGGTGCCCATAATTTAAAATGAAAAGCAGAACTCCAGAACCACAAATCAAGCTTGTCAATTACTTGGATATTGTGAAGGCAGCAAGAGGATAAGGATGACACATTATGGCTGAGGTTCTCCAATAGCACATACAGTATATACAGTATGTCTGGTCACTGGCACTTCTGGCAAATGACTGAGTGAAAAGTGGTCCAAGCTGTGACCCATCAGAAATATAAACTATAGACACAAATACAGACAAACAAAGCATCTCACCTTTAAAGAAGACAAAGTTACCATCCCTGTTTTCATAAACTGCATCAATGTTGGGAGGCAATCCTCTCCAAAAGTAAGTGATCTGCATAGGATTTCCATCCATGACTTTATTATTTCTAACACGCCAGAACCACTGATCCTGTATAAAAAAAAGCGATACACAAAAAAATTAAGCAAAACAAATTCACACTTCGCATAACACATTCTAAAGCTATGCTTAATAATAATTAGTATTATAATCAGTTCCAGTTAAATGTATTCAAAAATTCTTTTTGATCCGTTTTCCAGGCAGCGCCATGTTCACAAGACTTGCCCATCCATTGTCCCTGTGAGTAAGGCCTTAAAGTATAAAGGCAAAACTTTTTTTTTACTTAAAGTGGGGTTCCACCCAAAAAACAAAACTACCTGGAAAAATTCAAAAAAAAAAACAAAAAAACATTTGGATATTTTTTTTTTTTTCACTTACCTCTAAATGCCTGTTGCTAGGTGGTCCCTCGTAGTCTGCCTGTTCCTTAGCCTGGGCTGGTGACATCACTTCCTCCTCGGCACAGGAAGGGCTCCGCTCTGCTCCCTCCCTCCTGTCAATCATCTGGGACCCATTACAGGTCCCAGGTGATTGAGCGGCCAATCACGGCGCGCGGCGCCATTCGCGCATGCGCAGTGGGTGCCAGGCTGTGAAGCCACAGCCCGGTGCCCACAGTTGAAATGCCGGCGCCGACGAGCGGAGGGGGGGGACGAGCGGGGCTTCGATCCCCCGCATCGCTGGACCCAGGGACAGGTGAGTGTCCAATTAAAAGTCAGCAGCTGCAGTATTTGTAGCTGCTGACATTTAATTTTTTTTTTTTTTTGACGGCCCCCCTGGGTGGAACTCCTCTTTAAGTTTTGGATAGAATGGGGAGAATTAGTGCACCTATTAGGTGTTTATTGCTGTCTTTACCTCCATTAGGGAGATTCACCCTCTCTGTTTGTCCTGTTTACAATTATCAGCTGAAGTGAAAATAAAAAACTAAAAATGTACAACATTTGGATAGATGGTGAGGGCATAGAACAAGTAAGAACACAAACAAAATGGAGAAATCTTCTAATGTGGACACTTATTCCTACCTAAGAGGGAATTTGAAAACATATCCTCTCACTTACTGTTGACT
Source organism: Aquarana catesbeiana (assembly GCF_042186555.1). Classification (NCBI taxonomy): domain Eukaryota; kingdom Metazoa; phylum Chordata; class Amphibia; order Anura; family Ranidae; genus Aquarana; species Aquarana catesbeiana. The sequence goes on from NC_133328.1 coordinate 560,174,104, forward strand.
TTGCAGGACAGGAATAGAAGGAAATCTCCCTGAGATACAGATGGGAAAAAAAGAAAACACCCACAGTGGCTTTTATTATCTACCTACTCTATCCAAAAAGAAAAAAGTCAGGCTTTAGATGTAGTTTTGGTTTTTCCTTGTGTTTTATGTTTGGACATTTAAAGTGTAAGTTCATCCTAGTATTACTCTATGAATGTTAAACAGCCAGAAACACTGGTACATTGATAAATGCATAGCACCATGTTTGGATTCTGTTCACGTTCTAGTTTGTTCAGTAGTTGGCATTGGCAACTGCTGGGCATTTACCATTGACATCATGTTGGCTCAGCCTCTCAAGTTATCTAAGTCTTGTGACTGGAAAGGCTGACTGGGAAACACTTTCTGTGCCCAGATGCTAATGAGATAACATAAGTGAGTCCAAGTGACACTTTCAGTTGCATGATGTTGATGGTAAATGGCCAGCAATTCCAATGAGAATTTCTGGACAACCAAACCACCTACACAATTCAAACGTGGTGCTATCCATTTATCCAGGTACATATGTTATATGGCAGCTTAATGTTCAATGAATAATTCTAGGGTTAACTTCCACTTTTATGGTCCAAAAAGACAGAGTATACGCAATTATACAGGAGACCGAGATCCTGCCATTCATAAGTCAACCATCTTTGCCACACAGGTATACATATAAAAGGGAAATGAAACCCCCAAGCCCATTTCTAGAATAGGCTACTGAAAATTAATGAACAGACTTTGAAAATATGTACTAATGGAGGGATGGTACCTTTTGGCTTTTTCAATGCATCAGTTTCTAACATTATACAAGGGGTCAGACTGCTTCAAGAATGACAGCCCTTGCTGGATAGACGTGGGAAACATTAGGTGGCCTACACATTAAAATGTTCAATCCATAAAACAATTAACATCACAATATATTTAAAGTAGATTGTAAAGGTTTGATTTTTTTTTTTAAATAACAAATATGTTATACTTACCTGCTCTGTGCAAGAGTTTCACACAGAGCGACCCACTCTTCCTTTTATGGGGTCCCCCGGCAGGGCTCCTGGCTCCTCCTCTTTATCGAGTGCCCCCACAGAGAGCTGCATTACATGGGGGCACCTGTGCGGACGTGCTCCCGAGTCCTGCTGTTGCCTCTATTGATACAGACAGCAGGACTCGGCCCCGCCCGAATCCCATGTCACTGGATTTGGAGCCAATGGCTCCTGCTGCTATCAATTTATCCAATGAGGACCCAAGACAGCGGCTGGAACTGCTGGGCTTGTGCGTGTCGCTGGATTGATCGGCTTCAGGTAAGAAAAAAGGGGGCTCTGGGGGGCAGCTGCAGAACAGAAGGTTTTTCACTTTAATGCATAGAATGCATTAAGGTGAAAAACCATGAGACTTTACAACTCCTTTAAGGAGTACAATAACAAATATGGCACTGTATAGTACATTTCACTCTGCAATGAAGTTTAAAGTGACTCTAAAGCCTTAGGTTTTTTAATACCTTAATCCATTTTTATGCAGTAAGATAAAAAACCTTCTCATCTGCAGGATCCACCAAGCCCCCCCTTATTTTTACTGGAGCCCTTTCTGATGCAGTGACGTGCATGATAGCAGCAGCTCTTGCTCTGTCTCCCTCCTCATTAAGCAGAATGATAGCAGTGGGCTCCTGCTCCTGTCAATCGACTCCAGTGATGAGGGGACAGGGCTTGTTGTTTGTGTCAATGGATGCAGCAGCGGGGCTCAGGAGCAAGCATGTATGAGTGTCCCCATGGGAAGTGGCTTCCCGTGGGGGCAATGGACAGATAGAAGGAGCCAGAAAGGCTGTCAGGGGACCCGAGAAGAGGAGGTGTGGGGCCGCTCTGTGCAATTCCATTGCACAGAGCAGGTAAGTATAGAGATGCTCGTTATTAAAAGAAAAAAAATTCTTTACAATTGCTTTAACAGAATGCAATGGTGCGATGTGATATTTGAAGTATGGGTCACCATGCTGTGTTGGCAAAAGCAAACAGTCTTTATTCTTCCAACACAGGCAAAACAACCTAGCTTTCTTTAGCATGAACAAAACAAACAGTCCATACACTCATGGAACTAAAGCAATAATACAGCTCACTGCCAGCATAACCCTTGTCCTATAGCAGGGTTTAAAGTCTGTCAACTCCAGGGGTCGAAACAGAGCAATACCACAGTTCGGCAGCATCTTAGTAGCCCACACAGTACACAACTACGTCTCACAAGCATGTCCTGCTTGACATTACACTTCATGGAAACCTGCTGAGTGTTTCCTGCCCCTTTCAGCTCTCTCTTGAAGGTTGGGTGACCCATTCAGGACCACAGTAACCACAGTTCGGGTCAGAAGCTCATTCCCACCCAAAATTTCTCTGGGCCTCCTGATTTCGGTCCCTTGTGAGGCCTTTATAGTCCTGGGAAAAGTGCAAGTCAATTTTACATCTTTACTGGACCACCCTACAACCCTTCGCCTTGCATTGGTGAGAATCCCTAAGTACTGCAACTGTCTTAAAGAGACCACAACCCAAGCAACACTGATAGATTATCTGCCTTCCAGGACACATTCCTAGCATCCTATAGAGCGGGGTAACTTCTACTTGTGATTACCTGCTGAAAGTAGAACATTGGCATGTCAAGGACTAGTAAAAAAAAAAAAAAAAATCAGATGTCCATAAGTATTTGAAAATGGCAGAGAAAGGGTGTAGCATAAAAAATATAAAATAAGCGTGGAAGTAGTATCCATAGTAGATCTCTATTCACCTAGAGCAGCTGCACAATGCACTGATGACAGTATAGGCAACACCAGCACAGTACAAAACCCCAGGGGAGTTATTGCAATGAAATGCGGCAACTAATACTAAGACCACAGGTATTTAAATGCACTACTGATTGTTTACAGATTTTGCCATAGAAAAGAATATAAACAAACAGGGACACTTTATTGGAAGCTTTTAAAAGAAGCGATTGATTAAACTATAAACTTTGTATATTTGCCAAGGTCCAGAATCAGATTGTAAGGCAATTGCGGCTAGGCACCTGAACTCAATCTAAGCATTAGAGCAATACATAAAGAGCTCTTAAAATGTGGCGCCTCTGATAGCGTTAAAGTATATCTATAGTCACAAATGAAAAAATAGATATGCAATAAGGGCACTTCTGGGAGCACACTGTATATTAAAGCAGAGCTAAAGGAAAAACCTGCGAGCAGACAGGCTCTTTATTGCAGAAGAGACATCAGGGGTGTGGAAATAGAAAAAATGTTTTATAATAAATATATATATATATATATATATATATATATATATATATATATATATATATACATACACACACATACAGACATACACTTGTCCAAGGGACTAAATTGGGTTCCCAATCTACTTGTCCCTCATGACAATCTACTTGTCCTGATAAAAAAAAATATATATATATTTTAACTGAAACCATATTTAAATAAGGTTTTAACATTTTGTTGTTTATCCCCTACTCACCTCCCTGCCCATCTCCGCACCCAGGTACTAGCAGGGAGGGTAGAGACCTTGCAGTATGATGAGCACCGAATGACCTTGCAGTATGAAAAGTACCGAGTGGCATTAAAATGAATGCCACCTGAACCTTCATTTTGCGATCATAGTGCGTTTTGAGAATGCGGGCAGAACCGCAACGATTCTGCCGTGATCCCAGGTGTGAATGAAGCCTTAGTCCCATATCACACTGATGTGAATCTGATGTGATCCAAAGGGCAAAGATTGGCATGGCATTTGAAAATACATTGTTTTCTATAAAGGACGTTCACATCTATGCGGTGCATATTTGATCCAGTTAAAAAAGGGTCCTGTGTGAGTTTGGAATGATGGGTTCCAAACTTTCACAGCATAGACAATAGTGGCATTCTGAGATAACTGTTTCAATTCGACGAGACTTCGACTCACAAACGATTTTGCATAGAAGTAGCTGGAAGGCAGATTTGCATAGAAGTGGCTAGAAGCCCAGCTTCACACTGAGCTGCGGGAATGAAGCCGCGTGAATCCCGATTTCACAGACATCTGTGCGGGTTTCTGCACAGATATCAATGGAAATCGCAAAAAATAGTAGAGAAACTACTTTTTGAAAATCGTGCGGTGCCGCAAATGTAGCGTCCCACCTATTAGGGCGGTGCCATTGCCGGCAACTGCCGCCGATTTGACATGCAATGTGAACCAGGGCGAAGACTAAATTTTGGCAGTTTTGTAGACAAGAGGATAGACGGCATTTCTAGCATATAAAGGCAAATTGAAAATTGCAGCAGATTCGCATCAAACAGAAGGGCCGGGCGATATGATTTGCGGATCCCTGGACATGCTATGCATTTTGTGCAATAAAACAAACTTGCCTGCCTTTCTGCAGTGTCTTACAATGACAGATCCATATACTTGCTAGACTTGGCATATTAGTGTATAGGTATATTTTAGGATGTTTAGGAGCAGTTGGGCATTTTTTTCAACTGCTCCTGAACTCTCCTCTGTTATCAGTACATGTACACAGGGTCATTTATAGTCCTTTCTAGGCAGTTGAGTTTAGAAGCATTTTTTGGAAAACAAAAAAATGCGTTCAGGATGGATGTTCAGAGGCATTTTAAACGCCAAACGTCTGTAACAGCTTGTAAACGCGGTAACGCTTAGCCGCATTTCATTTACAGGCGTTTTTAATGGAAATACATTTTTGACCATTTGAAAAAAAAACAAAAAAAAAAAACACATTTCTAAAACGCAAACGCGGCATATAAATGCGGCTAAACGGACGTTTTTAAACATCGGTTACTATCTGTCAAGTTAGATCGTTTGTGAGAGGTTTTAAAACATCCCGTGTACATTAAGCCTTAGGAATTTAACACGTTTTGTATACCTTTGTTTGCCATATAATTTCTAATAGTCTCTTGGCTTTTCACAGCTTTAGTCAAGATCTGGTTTTAATTGGGCTGCCTCCTGATATTTTCATGGAAGTCAGGTCAAAAGCTACTGTAAACATATCAGCACAGTATACATTTCCAGATTATAATCTATAGCCTGGAGGAAGAAGCAGAAGGTCACTCTTCCTGTTTTATAAACTACCGGAATTAAAAGGTCATGGATTCAACAATAAAGGGAAATGTTCTGTGGAAGGGAGAGACAAACAAACCTAATGACATCCTCGGCTTGGAAGCCAAATATATATCTAACAGGTTACACTGAATTGTTGCTCCTCAGAGCCAGCTTTTAAAATAAAGGCTACCTCCTTTATAAAAAGAAAAAATATTGTCTGGTTGCTAGCAAGCTAAATTGTTTGCTGGCTTGTTAGGTCTTTCAGGGATCTTCTCACCTGAAAATGCTAGTGACCTGGCTGTCATGTTGACTGAAAGGCATTCAAGACTCTTTAAGCCAATGATCTGGAGCAAGTATGCAGACCAGGAGCTGTGACCTCACCTAAACTTCCCTTACGCCAAGCTTGCTTTGGGTCATTGCAAAGTACTGAAGCCAGAGACAGCTAAGATACTAGATTTCATGAAGAGGTTAGCTTTATCAGCTTAACATTTTTTATGACTTAGTTTATTCATTATGTAACATTAACAGATACATACACTATATTACCAAAAGTATTGGGACGCCTACCTTTACACACACTTTAATGGCATCCCAGTCTTAGTCCATAGGTTTTAATATTGAGTTGGCCCACCCTTTGCAGCTATAACAGCTTCAACTCTTCTGGGAAGGCTGTCCACAAGGTTTAGGAGTGTGTCTATGGGAATGTTTGACCATTCTACCAGAAGCGCATTTGTGAGGTCAGGCACTGATGTTGGACGAGAAGGCCTGGCTCACAGTCTCCGCTCTAATTCATGCCAAAGGTGTTCTATGAGGTTGAGGCTAGTCAAGTTTCTCCATCCCAAACTCGCTCATCCATGTTTTTATGGACCTTGCTTTGTGTACTGGTCCAAATCATTTGGTGGAGGGGGGATTATGGTGTGGGGTTGTTTTTCAGGGGTTGGGTTCCAGTGAAGGGAACTCTTAAAGCGTCAGCATACCAAGACATTTTGGACAATTTCATGCTCCCAACTGGTGCACAGTCATGTTAGAACAGGAAGCAGCCATCCCCAAACTGTTCCCACAAAGTTGGGAGCATGAAATTGTCCAAAATGTCTTGGACAAAGACATTGCACAAAGCAATGTCCATAAAGACATGGGTGAGCAAGTTTGGGGTAGAGGAACTCGACTGGCCTGCACCTCAACCCTCAACACCTTTGGGGTGAGTTAGAGCAGAGACTGCAAGCCAGGCCTTCTCGTCTAATATCAGTGTGCTTCTGGAAGAATGGTCAAACATTCCCATAGACACACTCCTAAACCTTGTGGACAGCCCAGAAGAGTTGAAGCCGTTATCGATTCAAAGGGTAGGCCACTCAATATTGAAACCTAGGGACTAAGACTGGGATGTGATTAAAGTTCATGTGCATGTAAAGACAGGCATCCCAATACTTTTGGTAATATAGTGTATGTACATATGTATATGGTTCAGGGATGAAAATATTGTACCATGTATCCACAGAATACTTGCTAAACAAAAGTTTAAAAAGGCTCTCCACATTGTTCTAGAGGAGATGGCAGCATTGTGCAAGTGTGGAAGACACTATAAGACCCCTTTCACAGTGGGGCGCTTTTCAGGCGTTTTAGTGCTAACAATAGCACCTGTAAAGCTCCTGAAATGTGCCTCTCAAGCCACCCCAGTGTGAAAGGCCGAGTGCCTTCACACTGGGGCGGTGCGCTTGCAGGAAGGGAAAAAAAAATCCTGCAAGCAGCATCTTTGGGGCAGTGCGGGATCGGTGTATACACCGCTCCCAAAACGCCCTGCCCTTTGAATTGAATGGGCAGCCCTGTCAAAACGTCTGCAAAGCGCTTTGGCAGCGCCGCAACAAAGGGCGGTATTACCCACAAAAGCGCCGCTATAACAGCGTTACACGCCTGCACCGCCCCAGTGTGAAAAGGATCTAAAGGCTGCCTGATAAGAGTTAGGCTGGTTGTACTAGGAGCGATATTTGATTTGTCTGGTTCTTAATGTACTGGCTGAAGATTTCCTTGTGGGTACCCTCCCAACTAGACATCCTTTGATTGCAAAATCAAAGGACAGAGGTGGAAAATTGATGACCAAACAGCAGCTGTATCCAATCAGATGCATCTGCTGTTTGGGTATTCTGGCAGCCACTGGTGCCAGCTGTCAGAATACAATAGCCACAGCACAGTGGTGTAGTGGTTAACACTTTCGCCTAGCAGCAAAAGGGTCGCTGTGTTCGAATCACAACCACAACACTACCTGCCTTGCATGTTCTCCCTGTGCCTGTGTGAGTTTCCTCCGGGTACTCTGGTTTCCTCGCACACTCCAAAGACATGTTGGTAGGTTAAATGGATCCTGTCTAAATTGGCCCTAGTATGTGTATGTATGAATGTGAGTTAGGGACCTTAGATTGTAAGCTCCTTAGAATGTACAATCTATATGTAAAGCGCTGCGTAAATTGATGGTGCTATATAAGTACCTGAAATAAATAAAATGAAAAAAAAAAAAAAAAAAAAAGAGGCCTGTCCTCAAAACATCACCATAAACAATAAAGTGCAGTTTTTATTTAAAATAAAAAGAAAAGGCAATAAAATCACCCGCCTTTTTAAAGCCAATCTCTCCGCTGATCTTCTATTTATTGCATTCAAGTGGTTCTAAAGGCTTTTTACCTTAAAGCTACACTGTATCTAAACACTCCCTAGTATTTCTGATTGTGGCAGATGATTTATGTAGCATTTACTTCCTGGAATCCATCTGCCCTTAGTTGAGAAAGCCCGCCTCCCCTCCTGAAGACTCCCGGGATGTATTATGGAATTTGCCTAGGCATAGAAACCATGAAGTAACTGAAGGAATGGATAAAGTTTAAAAGTAGTAAATTCAAGATGCCTTCCTATCTATTTACTAATGCTAGCAGCATAAAGTTTAAAAAAAGTCAATGTTGGAATGCATTAAGGTACAAAACCTTCTGGGTGCAGCCAACCTGATGCCCCCCCCCACCCGCTTTATACTTACCCAAGCCCCATCTCGATCCAGCAATGTGCATGAGGGCAGAGGCTCTCCTGGGTCTCTCTCCTCATTGGGCCACACAGCCATTGGCTCCTGCTGCTGTCAATCACAGCCAGTGAGCCAAAAAAGGAGAGCAGGGGGCTGAGCCACGCTTGGTGTGTGAATGGTCAGAGAGTAGTTCAATGAGTAAGCCTGCTTGCATGCCCCCATAGTAAGAGGCCTGCTATTGGGGGCACTCAGCAGGGGGAGGAGCCAAAACCACCAGCGGGGGGACCCAAAAATAAGAAGATCGGAGCTGCTCATTGCAAAAGCATTGCACAGAGCAGGTAAGTAAAACATGTTTGTTATTGGTTTTTAAAAAACCTTTCCTTTTGAATCACTTTCAGTTAGTAATAAATCTCAATATAAACACAATAAATTACATTTTTACATTTTTCTAATTATGTCTTTCGGAGCAGGGCTTACAAAAGAGCTGAATCCTTGGCACCGAGATGTCATCCAACTGGCATCTATAGCTCTAAAGAGTTGTCAGGCTGGAAAGTGTTCAGGTGCACCAGCCATTCGGACAGACCTATCTGAATGTATTTACATTGTTATTTATTACTAACTGAATGCAGAAAGTGGAAGCGCCCCAGGCCCTTTAACTGTCATAGATGTGAAATAATAAAAAAAAAAATAAAAATAGGTGCTGTGGTCTCTTTCCTTCTCAGAATGTCATCGCTGTCAATGGAATGCTGGGCACAGACACAACACTGACTCCTAAATGTCACAGACAACATTGTTTTTTACTGGTTTACAAGATCAGCTAACCTCCAAAATAGTTGTCCTACTTTCAGAAACTGAGACAAAACGGTTAGCAGGTTATATCTGAACTCTAATTAACTTTGGCATTAGAAAGCACAGAAAGAAAATGGTTTAAAGAGACACAACTTAAAAATACAACTAATAGCATTTTAAAGTATTTAAAATGTTTATCTGCAGTATTTTTTTTTTCCAATATATATAATCAATTTTTTTTTTTTTATTAAATTGCAATGTACTTTGGAGCTTGCTGGAAATCTACCTACTCCAGGAAAGTCAATTCCCCAAGCACAGCCCCCTCCCCTCTTTGCACATCATGGCCCTCTTCTCTTCTAGAAGTGTCTAGTTACTCTCTGTGCTGGTCAAGCTCCTATGCTTCCCCATTCACCTCCCAACAAATAGCTGATAGGGGAGGAGTGAAGGGGGACACTTGAGTAATAGCTCTAAGTTGCTGGGGCTGCGAACATCACATACAAGATGGTGGCGCCTGCCCAGCAGTGTCAGTGTTCTGCTTTGCGACAGCGAAAATTTGAACTCTGGCTAGCTTTGAAAAGGTGGCACCGCCTGTCAAATGCACCGAAAGTCAATGGGAGCACACCGCAAGTGCGAGCCAAATTCTTGGCTCACGGCTGCATTGTCGTGAACCTAGAAAAAAACAACCAACCAATATTCAGGAGGCAGCAGGACTGCCTTCTGAATGCATGGCAGTTGCTGCTCTACCACTCCCTGAAAACTATCAATTCTGTATTAGTTGCTGTTCATACTAACTCATTAAGATTAGTTTTCTGCATTCTGCAAAAAATCTGGTTGATCTTGCAGTTGTGTCCCCCTCATATCCATGTTCCTTCTGTAGTTGGGGATTTTGCAGAGCAGTCATGGCAGTTCTGCACATGCTCAGTTTTCAGTGAGTTTCTATGCTGGGCATTTCCTCCCTATCACATCCGAGCAGCCCATGTGACTGCTCGGATGTGTAAACACAGTGGGAAATTACAGCCCACTCAGTCCCTCCTCCTCCATGCCCACTAATTAAACACAATGGGGGCAGGATATTAGATCTTGATTGATGGAGGCTTTACCTCCCTGTTATTCTAAGATACAGGCTGGAGGGGCGTGACTGAACCTGTGATTGACAGAGATCCACCCACGCCATGTTATTGCCAAAAAATCATAAAGATTTAATTTCAAATATATGTATTTGTAAGACAATTTAAACAGTTTATCAATATTAACCATTAATACTCTATATTCCAAAGGCTGTTATATTTATTTTGAACATGTGACCAGCAGCAGAGGACTAGAAGCTTCTCCTGCTTATGACTTCCTACAGACTGGCTGGGAAAGAGCTGGGTCATGTGACAGCTGTATATTGATTAGGAAAAAAAGGTACTTGGATCTTTTTTTTTAATAAAATGAATTACAGTGCCATCATCCATACAGAAATAGAAGAGACAATGTAAATTAAATAGTGTGTTTAATATCACTGATCACTGAATTGGTGTCACTGGTCCCCAAAAAGTGTCAAAAGTGTCAATTAGTGTCCGAATGTCCGCAGCAATATCGTAGTCCCGCTATAAGTCGCTGATATTATTCGTAAAAAAATATATATATAAATCCCATAGTTTGTAGATGCTATAACTTTTGCGCAAACCAATCAATATACGCTTATTGGTAATTTTTTTTACCAAAAATATATAGCAGAAAATAGATATTGGCCTAAATTTATAAAGAAATTCGGTTTTTTTTTTTGATTGGATATGTTTTATAGCAGAAAGTAAAAATAATTGTTTTGTTTTGTTTTTTTTCAAATCTGTCGGCCTTTTTTTGTTCATAGTTAAAAAAAAAACAAAAAACGCAGGAGGTGATCCAATACCACCAAAAGAAAGCTCTATATGTGGTAAAAAAAGAAGAAACATTTTATTTGGGTACAACGTCACACGACTGCGCAATTGCCAGTTAAAGTAATGCAGTGCTGCATTGCAAAAAATGGCCTGGTCATGCAGAGGGGTAAATCTTCCGGAGCGTAAGTGGTTAAAAATTACCTTTCCTTTTCAATCTGCAGCACTAAATTTTCTGTAAAATTCTATGCAATATGGCAAAACGTACATTGATCACCCAGAGGCGAATGTTTTTTATGTTAACAAAAGTGGATTTACTCTTTAAGATGCACAAAGAAATTGCATGTAAAAAATGAAGCAATTCCAAAGTATATTGTACAGTACAGTATACAGTTGTGCTCATAAGTTTACATACCCTGGCAGGATTTATGATTTCTTGGCCATTTTTCAGAGAATATGAATGATAACACAAAAACTTTTCTTTCACTCATGGTTAGTGTTTGGCTGAAGACATTTATCAATCAACTGTGTTTACTCTTTAAATCATAATGGCAACAGAAACTACCCAAATGACCCTGATCAAAAGTTACATACTCCAGTTCTTAATACCGTGTATTGCCCCCTTTAACATCAATGACAGCTTGAATTCTTTTTTGGTATTTATGGATGAGGCTCTTTATCTTCTCAGATGGTAAAGCTGCCCATTCCTCTTGGTAAAAAGCCTCCAGTTCCTGTAAATTCTTGGGCTGTCTTGCATGAACTGCACGTTTGAGATCTCCCCAGAGTGGCTTAATGATATTGAGGTCAGGAGACTGAGATGGCCCCTTCAGAACCTTCACTTTATTCTGCTGTAGCCAATGACAGGTTGACTTGGCCTTGTGTTTTGGATCATTGTCATGTTGGAATGTCCAAATACGTCCCATGCGCAGCTTCCTGGCTGATGAATGCAAATGTTCCTCCAGTATTTTTTGATAACCTACTGCATTCATCTTGCCATCAATTTTGACCAAATTTCCTGTGCCTTTGTAGCTCACACATCCCCAAATCATCAGCGATCCACCTCCATGTTTCACAGTAGGAATGGTGTACCTTTCATCATAGGCCTTGTTGACTCCTCTCCAAATGTAGCGTTTATGGTTGTGGCCAAAAAGCTCAATTTTGGTCTCATCACCCCATATGACTTTGTGCCAGAAGGTGTGAGACTCATGTCTGTGCTGTTTGGCGTATTGTAAGCGGGATACTTTGTGGCATTTGCATAGTAATGGCTTTCTTATGGCAACTCGACCATGCAGCCCATCTTTCTTCAAGTGCCTCCTTATTGTGCATCTTGAAACAGTCACACCACATGTTTTCAGAGAGACCTGTATTTCACCTGAAGTTATTTGTGGGTTTTTCTTTGCATCCCGAACAATTTTCCTGGCAGTTGTGGCTGAAATTTCAGTTGGTCTATCTGACCGTGGTTTGGTTTCAACAGAACCCCTCATTTTCCACTTCTTGATTAGAGTGTGAACACTGCTGATTGACATTCTCAATTCCTTTGTATCCTTTTCCTGTGTTATACAGTTCATCTACCTTTTCCCGCAGATCCTTTGACAATTCTTTTGCTTTCCCCATGACTCAGAATCCAGAAACGTCAGTGCATCACTGGATGAAAGATGCAAGGGTCTGTCAGGAGTCCAGAAACTCATTGACCTTTTATACACACATGCTAATTACAAGCAAACAGATCACAGGTGAGGATGGTTACCTTTAATAGCCATTCAAACCCCTTTGTGTCAACTTGTGTGCATGTTATCAGGCCAAAATCACCAGGGTATGTAAACTTTTGATCAGTGTCATGTGGGTAGTTTCTGTTGCCATTATGATTTAAAAAGAATAAAAACACAGTTGATCGATAACAAAGGTCTTCAGCCAAACACTAACCATGAGTGAAAGAAATGTTTGTGTGTTATCATTCATATTCTCTGAAGAATGGCCAAGAAATCATAAATTCTGCCAGGGTATGTAAACTTATGAGCACAACTGTATGCAAAAATGTGCTAAAGTGTGCATTTTTGGGAAATGTGAACAGACCCTCAGTAATAACATTTGTCAGAATGATGGCGTTGACATTTAGATGAGTTCAATAAAGAACTAGCTATTTATTACTGCCATAAACCACTATAGAACCCAGACACATGTAATTCCACAGTGACAGATTTTTTGCTGCTTAGTAATCAGACATCAATTGGATAAGAAGCAATAAGTGCAATTTCCAGTGAGCCGCACTACTGAAAGTATCAACATATTTTATGGTTACTGTCTCAATGGTCAGTGAACCAAATGGCTGGAGTGTAGCAGGCAGCTCATTAAGAAGAATGTTAATCTACAGAATAGTCACCAGAGTGCATTTGTGTAATAATAATAATAATCATAAAAGAAATCATTTTACATTTCATTTCTCTGTGGTTATTCTTTTTGCATAAATTCTTTTTATTTTGCACTTTCCTAATCCCATGTTTTATCATGCAGTTTGCATTTCAACCCCCTCTATATCTATCTGTGCTGTGGCCTCGGAGGTGTATTATTATTGCAGATAAAAAGCTCTAGCCATTGATAAATCACATGTCCTGGCAAGCCTTGCTGTCAAGCAAGCCGAGACAGGTAATTTCTTGTCATCTTAAAGTGGTTCCAAAGATAAAAGATATTTTACCTTAATAAAATCTCTACATTAAAGGTTAAAAATAAATAAATAAATAAATAAAAAACACCTTCTGTTATTCTATTATTACCTGAGCCCGATTTCAATCCCGTGGTGAACCTGAGAGCTGCAGCTCTCTCCCCTCTCACAGGACAGAGAGGCAGCAGTGGGAGCAATTGGCTTTTGCTGCTGTCAATCAAATCCTGTGAGGAGGGAGCAAGGGGTGGGGCCAAGCAGCACAACCTGTGTCTATGGACAAACGCAGGCAGTGCAGCTCAGGATCAAGCCTGTAGGAGTGCCACCATAGGAAGTGGCTTCCTATGCGGGGACTTGCTGAAGAGGAGAAGACAGGAACGCTGGTGGAGGACCCCAGAAGAGTAGGATCAGTCTTCCTCTTGCGATGCTCCCTCTTCCCATGCTGCTATAATCTTCCAATACAGCGGTGGTTAAAAGATCTGGGGGGTCTGTCATATGCATTCAACAAGTGTGTCCTCTAGGCCTGCCCTTTTCTGCCCACCCCCCCCCCCCTTAGCTATGAATGAAAAATTATCTATGAATATACCCTGTATAACCACTTCTACCTACAGGTAAGCCTATATTAAGGCTTAGCCTTAGGTGCTTGAAATATCTCCTAAACCTTCGCGGTTTAGGAGATATTTAGAAAAAAGCCGAGCGTCGATGACTACGGCGCATGCGCTCTTTAGAAAGGGCACATCGTGACGTTTCTAATAGGGGTCATGCCATGAATGGCGGCTCCCATGCACATGCGCGGGAGTGACATCACGCGACTCCGGCCAGTGACAGAGCTGGAGTTCGCGGCCATGGAAGGAAGAGGGATGAAGATGGACGCTTGCTGCTAGTGGGGACAGCAGTGACATTGCAGGCTTCGTTTTCAGGCAAGAAGCTCGCTGCTAGTGGGGACAGCAGTGGCACGCAGGCTTCGGTTTCAGGTAAGTGACATAATGGGCTACTATGCGATGCATAGTAGCCCATTATGGTTTACCTTTGCAGGGAAATAAAGAGGAAGTAAAACCCATCAGGGTTTACTTCCTCTTTAATCTCAGTATAAATACAGCTGTTCTGTGAAGCCCTCACAGAGGTTTGTTAGAGAACCTAAAGCTGGCCAAACAGTATACAATTTTCTTGTTCAATTTCCTTTATTTCCTTGATTTACCTTCAACTATGTAGTGCAAGGGCTTGCCTGACGGCATACAAATTGAAAGTGTTTAGGTTTTACCTCATATTAGATGGTTTTGGTAATTATAAAGGAAAATTGAACAAGAAAAAATTGTATAATGTATGGCCAGCCTTAGTGAACAAACAGAAGGCCAAGGAACACACCAGATAGGTCAGGGCTAAAGTTGTGGAGAAATTTAAAGCAGAGTTAGGTTATAAAAAAATATTCCAAGCTTTGAGCACTGCTCAATCCATCATCTGAAAATGGAAAGAGTATGGCACAACTGCAAACCTACCAAGACATGGCGGTCCACCTAAACGGACAGGCCGGGCAAGGAGAGCATTAATCAGAGAAGCAGCCAAGAGGCCCATGGTAACTTTGGAGGAGCTGCAGAGATCCACAGCTCAGGTGGGAGAATCGGTCCACAGGACAACTATTAGTTGTGTACTCCACAAATCTGGCCTTTATGGAAGAGTGGCAAGGAGAAAGCCATTGTTGAAAGAAAGCCATAAGAAGTTGCAGTTTGCGAGAAGCCATGTGGGTGACACAGCAAACATGTAGGTGCTCAGGTCACATGAGACAAAAGAAAAGTCCCTGTGTGGCAGAAAACAAACACTGCACATCACCCTAAACACCACATCCACCGTGAAACATGGTGGCAGCATCATGTTGTGGGGATGCTTTTCTTTAGCAGGGACAGGGAAGCTGGTCAGAGTTGATGGGAAGATGGATAGAGCCAATTACAGGGCTATGTAGAAAACCCGTGAGAGTCTGAAAAAAGAATTGACTGGGGTGGAGGTTCACCTTCCGGCCGGACAACGACCCTAAACATATAGCCAGAGCTACAATGGAATGGTTTAGAGCAAAGCATATTCATGTGCTAGAATGGCCCAGTCAAAGTCCAGACCTAAATCCAATTGAGAATCTGTGACAAGACTAGAAAATTGCTGTTCACAGAGGCTCTTCATCCAATCTGACAGAGCTTGAGCTATTTTGCAAAGAAAAATGGGCAAAAATGTCACTCTAAATGCACAAAGCTGTTAAAGACATACCCAAAAAGACTTGCAGCTGTAATTGCAGGGAAAGGTGGTTCTACAAAGTATTCACTCAGGGGGGCTGAATACAAATATTCACATATTTGTAAAAAAAATTGAAAAACCCAATTAATCGTTTTCCTTCCATTTCACAATTGTGTGCCACTTTGTGTTGGTCTATCACATAAAATCCCAATAAAATACATTTACAGTTTTGTTTGGTAACATTACAAAATGTGGAAAATTTTAAAGGGGTACGATTTTTTTTTTCAAGGCACTGTATACCATATATAATGGGTTTGGAAACAGCTACTCATAGCCCCTTCAGAATCCTGTGTGACAAGGTGACAATGCAGGAGCATAAAATGAAGACATGGACAGAGTGTTATCAGTTCATAACAAGAGTGCCTCAACATGACAAGATCACCAGGTACTTTACTGAAAGCTGCCAACTTAAAAATATTAAAAATTACTTCTGAAAATATATTACCATGTTAAAACGTTGGTGATTGGGTTGACATAGCCTTGAACTCCATCAAATGGGTACGGTAGAGCTTTGTCTAAGGAATGAAGAATTAGTAGATTTTCCATAGGAGTATATATAAGATTCAAAGGCCACTTTTGGCTCAGATCACACAGCCTGAAATGGTTAAGGATACCGTGAGCAGTAATGACACCACCAAGTCTTTGAGTTAAAGCAGGCTGAAAATCAAACGTATTAGGTTTTCTGACAAATGGGGTTTACCAAACCAAAATACAAAAACAATGAGCTATTTGCATATTTACTGAATTTGTGTTTTCTTGCTGTTCTAACTGAAAGTGTGTCACTGTCCATGGTACTGAAGGTTCACTCAATCCAAAAAGGAGTTTTTTTTTTCCCCATTGTTTGGGGGGTGCTAAAAACTGGAAAACTGCAGGAAAAGAGCCAGGAACTATGGATTGAGCTCCTAAGGGTACTTGAACATGGTACTGATGTATGAATATCAGATATTCCTGGCATAAACACCCCAGAGGATGGGCTGTATACTCGCATTAGAGGGTGCGCTTACAGAGCCGGGGCCCAGGAGGAGATCAAGGCTGAGGCCTTTCACACCCCCTTTACCTGTTGAGCTAGCAGTGTGTGGTGTCTCTCATCCTGTCACATGCACTGAAACGTACGAGTACACACATGTCAAAATTCTTATATTGTACAAGTAAGGGAGTATGGCGTATGCATATATATGCACGTTTTTACATGTATGCACATAAAAACACTGACCAGCAACACAGATTTTTATATATGAAGCGCATGTTTATGCAACAATGGGCTGCATTAAGATCACTGCATATCCAGCTGTAACTCTGAATGGTGGCACAAGTTGTGATAATTTTGATGTATAGGATATATTTGTTCTTTTTACAGAATGCCGTTCTATCCATACACTTGTTCACCGGTTGGTATGCTTTTCCCTTGCCAATATGGAAATTGTTATTGCTTTACTGTGTAATTTCATATACTTTGTTGTATGCTTGTCACTCATACTTATGCTCTTCTCAATTAAAAAAAAAAAACCTCCTGAATGCCTACAAACAAGGCGTTTTTAAGGCTTCCATGTGCAGGAGGCCTGGGACATAAGAGCTCCCATAAGACGGCAATAGGTGATTCAACCTTCTAGACTCCAAAATGTAGGGCTATACAGTATTTAAACCCACTCCAAGCTCTATTTGCTTCAGTGAAAATCAGGAGAGACTTTCAAGAGTGTGCACAATTTTTTGGCTTGACATTTACTCGTAGCAACATCTTTTATATTTAGCAAAAAAGGAAAAAAAGAATGTATTGTTTCTGTGCATTAACATTAACTTTAGTGGTGCAGTGTGCGGTTAGTCAAATACAAAATATGTATATAAACACCACCAAACAACAAAAATACACTTTTTTTAAACTAAAATTCAGTGTTTTGATAAACGTGTGAGAAACATCATGCAACATCTAAAATTCCAGCTACCACCATTTTATTCTTAAAAGTGTTTTTTGCTATCGGAAAATATGTGTCATGGTTATGCAATAGTGTTGTCTATCAGCTTGTCTCCATGTGTTCATCTCTAAAGACCAGCTGACTCTCACCCGGCTGCTTTTATTAACTCTCCTCTAGCATGGCTCCACCCCAGCTCCTATCAGAGAACTCTATATTAACCTCTGCACTGCAGGCCAGCCCTGCTGATCAACCTTTGTGTGTTTGGCTTCCTGTTCCTGCCTGCCGTGTGCTCTACGTTTGTTTCTGTTACCGACCTTGGTGTGTTCTCTACTATTCCTGTTTGCCTGTGACCCTAAACCTTGGCGTGAACTCTGTTGTCCTTGTCTGCTTGTGGCCCTGACCTTGGCTTATTCCTTTATTATCCCTATCCTCCTGTTGCCTACTGTGGGTGTGAGCTGGGGGACTCTGGGGGTCGCGACCTGGAGCCAGTTGCAGCCCAGTCCATCCTCACCACTAGAGGCTCTGGTGAACACCTGCTGGCTCTTAGACTCTGCGTCCCAGGGAATCCTACGCTCTAACCTCGGTGGGATCCGTGTTGGTGTTCCAGCGGCCCTGCCTTCCTTGCCACCTGGACTCCCATCCGCAGCAGTAAGCCATAGGGTCCACTGCCTTGTGGTGCACTCCTGATCCCAACGGTGTGCATCTGTCACCCAGCCTCTAGGTGACCTGACAATATGTTTGGGGGTTTAACTTAGGCCTAAAATATGCATTTTAACGTGCAAAAATGGAAAAAATTGTAGACAAGGTTCTAAACAGAATATTTTACCTAATCGTTCACAATCATAGGCATTCTTAAAGATACACTATAACCTCACCTTTTCAGGGCCAAGTACTAGGGTCTTTGTATGGTGGCCACCCAATTAACTTAAACTCACTTTCCCAGCTCTTCTCACTGCTCCTTCTGCCTCAGTTGGCAACAATACCTGCTGCCTCAGGGTATGGGAGAGCATGTGATCACCTGCCACATGACAGAGCTCGGGTCTAGCAGTCAAACGCTAGGCCTGAGTACTACTGCATTACTGAAGAAGTGATCTTTTGCTCCCACTGGCGTCTGACGCCAAATAGCCTTTTTGGGGGCTGCAACTGAAGGAGGGGTATGGCAGCACAGGCAAGGTATTAGTGATTCAGGGGAATTCCTTTGCAAAGCCAAAATCAATGGGTCAAGGTGGTTATCTCCTTAAAGCCCAACATCAGCTTTGGAAATTAAAGTATAATTAAAAGGCAAAATGTTTTTTAGCTTTGGATTGGAGTGAAGAGGGATTAGAGCAACTGTCATGGCTTTGTTGTTGTATGTGCCCCTGTGAGGGATATTTACCCTCTCTATTTGTTCTATTTGTAGTTATCGCCAAAAGCGTACACGTAAAAGAAAATCACAAATTTTGGGTCGTCCCTAGAACAGGAATAGTGGGGAAATCATTCAATGGCAACATTAGTTCTGGTGTCAACCAGGGATTCCCTCACTTCTTGCTTTGGTTAAAGGAAAGAAAGTGAAAGGAATCTCTTGAATAGGACACACATGACAAAAATAAACCTTACATGGGTTATAACACTCCCTTGGTTTATCCAAAATATAAAAAAATAAAAGTTTTGCCTTTAGTTCTACTTTGAATTTTGCCTTCACAAACACACATATAAGTAAAAAAAAATGCAGCTATTGCTGCAGTACCCTCTGCCTCACTGGCATTGTCCCCCCAGAGATCGTGTCATGCCCCCTGCATCGTGTTGTGACTCTTCTTTTATATATTCAATCCACTTCCTGTAAACCCACCCCCCAGAAACGCATTATGACACAGCCTGGGCTTGTAGTAAAATGCTGCAGAGACCGGTGCTCCCATGTCACAACTAGAAAAGAATTCCCTCCATATTGAGGACTGCGTACTCCTAGAGAAGAGGAATAGACCCTTCACATCACATGACTGGCTGCAACTCTCCAGGAATTAAGGTCTTGGGGTAGAGCATTTGGGGTGGCCCTAAAACCTAATGTTGAGCTTTAGGTTTAGTAAAATAGAAACGTGATCTACCTGCCAAAGTTTCCTAATTTCAAGAAGCCAGCATATTTTTTTAACTTTGTGTCCACACGATACTGAAACAGTAAAACTATAAGATAAATGTAGTACACAGCCTAAAGTATTATCACTTTTTTACTTTTTAGTAGTGAACAATAAACCACCTCCCCTCTATGATATCAAGAAGAGGAGTGGGAAAAATGTTCTGTACTCCTAACACACGTCCTGTCCTCGGATAACAAGGATATGCCTCCATAAATACAGTGGAGTAAGTATTGTCCCCCAGCGTGGGAATTATGTTAATGGCTGAATCACCAGGTAAAAACGAAAAAAGAAAAAAAAAAAAGGAAAAGAAGGAAAAAATAATGGAGCCACCTCATCTAATATGCAGCAATAATAAATTTTTTGTTTATGGGTTTAGATACACTTTAATAAAGAGACTCTAAATTGTTATTATGCAAAAAAAGTTACAAAAATAAAATGACTCCTTTAATATGGCTAATTTGCTTAACTGAAACAAATGACAGCTACACATAAAACAGACGTGGGTTTAATATATACGCTACAGCAGCTCATTTTAAACCACAAGTGCACATTTAAATATGCCTTAATTTTATTATTTATAAAATGGGACACATTTGGTATCTAGAAGTATAAAAAGCCACTATCAAAATGAAATGGCATTCTAACGGAAGCTTTACTACGCTGCAAATTCAGTAGTGAAATTTTAATGCAGAGACCCAGAGCAAGGCATCAATATTCTTAATTAATCTAAAATATTGCAGGCATAAGTAATTGAATATTGATTTGTAAAATGCAATGTGTTTTATCCACATAGCAGGGACAAAATTGCCAAGCCTGCATGCAGCAATGAATTAAGATTGTTTAAAATTCGGCCCTGTTATGAAATATTATAGGGGATATTAAAACATTGACTGCATTCTCTTGCAGGTTGATGGATGGTTTTTCATCTGTTTCAAAAGAAGAGAAATGAAATAGAACAAGACTGAACCCTTTATTGGCAACTATATTTTCTGTTTTTGCAAGAAGCCCAGTAACCCTTGTGATATGGGGGTTGGTTAGTACAATGGTAGATGTGTTTTTTTAGTGAAGTCAATGCTGGTCTGAATTGTGTTTTAAGGGCATGGCAGCCCACTTTTATTAATTAAAATTAAAGTTCCATCCAAAGCTGCCCACACAGGGTTTTCAACTTCACAAAACAAATAAGTGGAAATAATGACGAGCCACCTGACTCTTTCAGCAGCTCTGATGCGGTTAGCAATGGTCTCCCTGGCCAGAGGTTCCTCAGGCTCCCTCACCCATTTCCATCCCAGCGCCTTTCTGCATGGGCCCACTCCTAGCCCCCTGAGAGGGTCTTCCAATCCCTGCAGCTTGCTCCCTCTGGAGACTTCCAGATTCTCTTCAGCCACCTGGACCAGCTAGCCACTTCAGTTTTCTCGGCCTCCCAGAGATGCGTAGCTTTCCTGATTTTCCCAGTCCCCCTCACAAGAGATGCAGTCTCTGGCAGAACAGCTCTACTGACAGGGCTCTGTCTTCAAATGGCAGAAAGTGTGAAAAAAAACCCTGTGAGCTGCTAAACAAATTAAGCGTAGCTGCCCGCACTTCCTTAAATTATGTGAGAAAAGCAATATAAACAAATAAGTGAAGCGCTTACACACACATAATATATATCTATCTCTATATCTATATATATATATATATATATATACACACACACACACACACACACACACACACACACACACACACACACAATTGTGCTCATAAGTTTACATAGCCTGGCAGAATTTATGATTTCTTGGCCATTTTTCAGAGAATATGAATGATAACTTTTTTCACTAATGGTTAGTGTTTGACTTAAGCCATCTATTATTAATCAACTGTGTTTCCAAATTATTATTATTATTATTATTATACAATATTTATATAGCGCCAACAGTTTACGTAGCGCTTTACAACTTGAGGGTAGACAGTACAAATACAATACAATTTGATACAGTAGGAATCAGAGGGCCCTGCTCACTTAGAGCTTACAATCTAAGAGGGAAGGTTAAGAGATACAAGAGGTAATAGCTGTGGGTGATGTGCTGATTGAGAAGATAAATGTACAGTTGTTAGGTGGGGGCCAGATAGGCTTCTCTGAAGAGATGAGTTTTCAGGGATCGTCTGAAAGTGGATAAGGTAGGAGAAAATCGGACGGATTGGGGAAGAGCATTCCAGAGGATGGGGGAGGCTCTGGAGAAGTCCTGAAGGCGAGCATGGGATGAGGTGACAAGGGAGTTTGAGAGCAGGAGGTCTTGGGAGGAGCGAAGAGAACGATTAGGTTGGTATTTTGTGACTAGGTTAGAGATGTAGCTAGGGGCCAGGTTGTGGATGGCTTTGTAAGTTATAGTTAGTATCTTGAATTTAATTCGGTGACTGAGTGGCAGCCAATGGAGGGATTGGCAGAGGGGTGTAGCAGACGCTGAGCGGTTTGTGTGGTGGATGAGCCTGGCCGCAGCGTTCATGATGGACTGAAGTGGGGATAGCCTATTTAGAGGTAAACCAATGAGGAGGGAGTTGCAGTAGTCAAGGCGGGAGATGACCAGGGAGTGGATTAGAAGCTTTGTGGTGTCATTGGTTAGGAAGGGGCGTATCTTGGAGATGTTGCGAAGACAGAGGCGGCAAGCTTTGGATAGTGATAGAATGTGGGGTCGAAAGGTTAGTTCAGAGTCCAGGATTACACCTAGGACCTTGGCGTGGGGAGATGGGTTGATAGTTGAGCCGTTGATCTTGACAGGGAGATCAGGGGAAGTGGCACCTGAGGGAGGAAATATCATGAGCTCGGTTTTGGATAGGTTGAGTTTGAGAAAGTGATGTGACATCCAGGCTGATATGTCTGCTAATAAGTTGGTAATGCGTGAGGAGACAGATGGAGAGAGCTGGGGGGTGGAGAGATAGATTTGGGTGTCATCAGCGTAGAGATGATATTTAAAGCCGTGGGAGGCAATCAATTGACCCAGGGAGGTGGTGTAGATTGAGAAAAGGAGAGGTCCGAGAACAGAACCTTGGGGGACCCCGACGGAAAAAGGAAGAGGAGAAGAGGAAGTAGAGTTGTAAGTGACACTGAAGGAGCGGTGGGATAGGTAGGATGAGAACCAGCGAAGAGTACAGTCACGGAGACCAAAGGAGTGGAGTTTTTTGAGGAGGAGGGGGTGGTCCACTGTGTCAAAGGCAGCAGAGAGGTCCAGGAGAAGTAGTACAGAATAGTGTCCATTGGCTTTAGCCATTAGTAGGTCATTTGAGAGTTTAAGGAGAGCAGTTTCCGTGGAGTGTTGAGGTCGAAAACCGGACTGAAGGGGATCAAGAAGTTTATTCATGGTCAGATGGTCGCTTAATCGGTTGTAGACCAGTCTTTCAAGAAGTTTGGAGGAGAAGGAGAGTAAGGAGATGGGACGTAAGTTGTTGAGATTGGTGGGATCCAGTGAGGGCTTTTTTAGTATGGGGGTGACTAGCGCATGTTTTAGAGAGTTTGGGAAGATGCCACAAGAGAGAGAGAGGTTGAAAATGTGAGTTAGAGAGCGTAGAATCGAGTCAGAGGGTGAGCGTAGCATTTGCGAGGGAACAGGATCCAGGGGGCAAGTGGTTAGATGAGTGCTAGATAAAAGTTTAGCAACCTCAGTAGTAGTAGCAGGGTTGAATGAGGGAAGTAATGATTGTATCTGTGGACATGGAGTGTTGCATGGGGGAGGTTTTTGCGCATTGGCGATCTCCTCATGAATTGTATCAATCTTAGTTTTGAAGTGATTGGCAATCTCCTGGGCAGTGAGTGAGTTGGTGGGTGGAGGCAGTGGAGGACAGAGTAGAGTGTTGAAGGTAGAGAAGAGTTGACGTGGACTGGATGAGAAGGTGTTGATGAGTGTGATAAAGTAGGTCTGTTTGGCAGTGTGAAGGCAGGAGTAGTATTTTAGGAGGGCAGATTTATATTGTGTGAAGTCTTCCTGGGTCTTAGTCTTATGCCACAGGCGCTCAAGAGCGCGGCTACGTTTTCTGAGACTTCTGGTGTCATCTGTTTGCCAGGGTTGTAGCAGTCGGGGCCTAATTCTGCGTGTAGTGAGGGGGGCCAGCTTGTCTAGGGAGGAAGACAGTGAGCTGTTGTAAACGAAAGTAGCTAGGTTGGGACAGGACAGGGGGGAGATTTTGTCATAGAGGTGATCAGTAGCAGAGTAGAGAAGAGAAGGGTTGAGGTGGCGAAGGTTTCTGCGTGTAACTGTTAGGCGGTTGGAGGGAGAAGAGGTGGAAGACAAGGAGAGAGCAAAACTAATAAGGTGGTGATCAGAGAGTGGGAGTGGATTGTTGGAAAGGTTGCACGGAGTGCACAGATAGGAGAAGGCAAGGTCAAGGGTGTTGCCATTGGAGTGGGTAGGAGCCTGTATCCATTGCTTCAGGTCAAGCGATGAGGTTAGACTGAGAAGTTTAGAAGTAATAGTAGTGTTAGTGTTGACAGGGATGTTGAAGTCCCCAAGAATAATTGTGGGGATTTCAGAAGAGAGAAAGTAGGGTAGCCAGGCAGAGAAGTCATCAAGAAAGGCTGATACCGGTCCAGGGGGCCGGTAGATGACAGCAATTCTTAGAGAAATGGGAGAGAAAAGACGAATGCAGTGTGCCTCAAAAGAGGAGAGTATCAGAGAGGGAGGTGGGTGAAGAACCTGATAGGTGCTGCATGGAGCTAGAAGGATTCCCACTCCACCTCCCTTCCGTCCACTTGGTCTGGGGGAGTGAGTCCAGAGAAGGCCCCCATGGGAGAGGGAAGCAGGAGAAATAGTATCCGATTCATGAAGCCAGGTTTCAGTAATGGCAAGTAGGTTAAAGGAATTTGTGATGAAGAGGTCGTGGAGGGCGGTGAGTTTGTTGCAGACAGAACGTGCATTCCACAGGGCACAGGAAAAGGGGGGGCTGGTATTGGAAAGAGGAATAGAGACCAAGTTCTGTGGGTTGCGGCTCCTGCCAGAGGGTGTAGGGGGATGGGAGCAATGGGCAATGACAGATGATGGTGGCCCAGGGTTTGGGGATATGTCACCAGAGATTAGGAGAAGCAGGAGGGTGAGGGAGGTAATGTGGGACTGTGATTTATGTGAAGGGGCATGTTTCAGAGTACTGGAGGTTTTATCAGTGTATGGATGTAGAATGAGCGAGAGTTGGTAAGAGCAGTAGTAGGGGGAAGACAGAAGGCAGGGTGATATGTATAAGCAGGCGGGTGGAGAGGGGGGGTGAAGGTAAGAGAGTTTGAGGAGAGAGGTCAGGAGTGTCAGAAGTAGTGGTAGAGAGTGCATGTTACAGAGTGGAAGGAGAGCTTAAGAGAGAGACAGGGTCACCTGTAGTCTGTTAGCTGCTTTCCAGTGCAGATTGCTGTAATTGTTTGCTTCGTGCAATCGCTGAAGTGCAGAGAATGAAGTGCATATCACTTGTAGAAAGAATCACTTAGAGATAGAAGCCCCTGCAATGTGCACCCCCCAGCAATGTGCTGACCCCTTAAGGATGCTCAAATATATACTGTTATAGGGGTGGGGTTGAAGTTCGTTAATTAATCATGAGTGACTATAAGAGTGCCTGGCAATCAAAGTGAACTTTTTGCTTCAAAAGTCAGAATAGCAAGAGGCCAAGACAAGATCAACACATAAAACTTAGGTAAGACAGTCCAGAAAAACAAATAATGTCATGGTTGTTCGCACAGGGCAACAGATAGAGAAGGCCACATACCAGAGACACACACACACAGAGACAGCAGGCAGATTCCAATTTCAGTTAACGGTGGAAGATGTGGATGAGCTGACACATACCAGAGACACACACACACAGAGACAGCAGGCAGATTCCAATTTCAGTTAACGGTGGAAGATGTGGATGAGCTGACACATACCAGAGACACACACACACAGAGACAGCAGGCAGATTCCAATTTCAGTTAACGGTGGAAGATGTGGATGAGCTGACACATACCAGAGACACACACACACAGAGACAGCAGGCAGATTCCAATTTCCAAATGACCCTGATCAAAAGTTTACATACCCCAGTGCTTAAAACTGTGTATTGCCCCCTTTAACATTAATGACAGCTTGAAGTATTTTGTGGTACTTGTGGATGAGGCTCTTTATCTTCTCAGATGGTAAAGCTGCCCATTCCTCTTGGCAAAAAGCCTCCAGTTCCTGTCAATTCTTGGGCTGTCTTGCATGAACTGCACGTCTGAGATCTCCCCAGAGTGGCTTAATGATATTGAGGTCAGGAGACTGAGATGGCCACTCCAGAACCTTCACTTTATTCTGCTGTAGCTAATGACAGGTCAACTTGGCCTTGTGTTTTGGATCATTGTCATGTTGGAATGTGCAAGTACGTCCCATGCGCAGCTTCCTGGCTGATGAATGCAAATGTTCCTCCAGTATTTTTTGATAACATGCTTCATTCATCTTGCCATCAAATTTGACCAAATTTCCTGTGCCTTTTAGCTCACACAACCCCAAAACATCAGTGATCCACCTCCGTGTTTCACAGTAGGAATGGTGTACCTTTTCATCATAGGTCTTGTTGACTCTTTTTTTTTTCTTATTTTAATACAAAAGAAAGAACTCCTATCTCCTCCAACCAAGGTCTCCACATTCTCACAAACCCACTGAGGTTATTTTGCCTAATATATGCCACTCTCTCACTCCAAACCATTGAATTGATGGTCTCCATCCAGTTCTTCACAGTTGGGGGGACTGTGCCTGCCATTTCTGTGCTATTAGTCTCCTTGCTTGGAACAGACATCTCAGCACTGCTACAGTAGTACCGGGCGGAACTCAATCTTCCTCCAACTCTCTAATAGGTATGTCTTGGCCTTGGGTTCTAATGTAGTCCTAAAGATTTTTTTTATCCTATCAACTCCACCCATTATCTAAATAGCTTTGGACACTTCCACACCATGTGGATAAGATCCCCTGTCACCTTGCACCTGGGGCACTCATCATTTTGTTTCTATCCAAGTTTAAACATTTTTTTGGGGGGTATAGTAGACTCTATGGATCAGGAATAGGTGAGATACTTTCTGCGAGGGGGAAATCAAAAACTAGGGCTCCTTGTTCTAAATTCTTAGCCCATTGTTCCATAGTTATTGTCCCAACGTCTCTCTCCCACCCTGCTCTTGAGAGGTCCTGCTCCACCCATAATTCTATCCCCCAAACTGGCGTATAACTTGGAAATTAAGCCTTTAGTTGAGGCTGGTTAAATTATTTTTAGGAGTACCGGAATCTGGCTCCATTCGATGGTCCAAGACTTGAATTGGGCTTGAACGGCATGCCTAATCTGGAGATATTTATAAAACGCCTTGTTTGAGATGGTAAATTCCCATCTTAAATCTGAGAATGTCTTCATGAGGTTGCCCTCATACAATTGAATTAAACGGCTAATACCCTGCCTTTCCCATTCCCAAGGTCCCTCTATACCCCTTATTTTGGTCAGGTTTTTGTTATGCCATAAGGGGGTATTTTCAGTTACCCCACTATACCCCATTAGTGCCTTTGTTTCCTGCCACACTTTACTAACTAGTTCTATCGTCGGGTATCTATGAATAAAAGAGTCTGCCTCTAATGCCTCCACTAGTGTACTGTGTGGGGCCCCCATTATCATCATTTTATTGCTGGAGTTCCCACCACCTAGGGCTCCACAGCCTGCTAGGTGTTGGAGCTGGGATGACAAAAAATATAGCCTCGGATGTGGGATCGCCATACCTCCTTCTTTAAATCGGTAATTGTATAGTTTGCAGGCTAATCCTAGATTGGCCCTTCTTCCAAATCAATTCCCTAAAAAGGATTTGATTCTCTTAAACCACTTCTGGCCTATCCAGGTCGGAGAGTTATAGAGTATGTACAATATCTGCGGAAGCCATATCATCTTGATTAGATTACAACACCCTGCAGCAGACAGAGGTAAGTGGCACCAAATGTTTCCCTTTTGCATTATTGACGTACTGGTTTATATCGCTAGTGATCCAAACTCCCAGATATTTCATCTTGGCCACTACTTTCAGGAGGGGAGTTCCCGGCAGTATCTGGTCACCAAGTGGGTCAACTGGTGGCAAAGTTGACTTGTCCCAATTAATGACCAGACCAGAAAGTTGCCCGAACTCACGACCATTTGAATCACTATATTTAGTGAAGATTTAACATCTCCTAGAAAAAAAAAGAGGACGTCATCTGCGAACAGCGCAATCCTGTCTTCTTCTAACTGACACCGGAACCCCTGTATGTCTAGTCATGAGCTAGTCATAATTGCAAGGGGTTCCATTGCCAGAGCGAACAGTAGGGGAGACAGGGGGCAGCCCTGTCTGGTCCCTCTCTCCAGCTGGAGCACTTCTGAATGTTCATTATTAATTTTGCTTCTTGCTCTAGGTTCATAATAGAGTAGTTTCACCCAACTAATAAAAGAAGGGCCAAACCCAAATCGCTCTAGCACCTTCCATAGATAGTCCCATTCTAGACTATCGAAGGCCTTGGCAGCATCCAAGGCCAATATGGCCTTGGGGCCTAAGTTGTCAGTTGGAATCTGCATATTTAAAAAGACTTGTCTGATCTTAGTGCTAGTTGATCGACTGGGAATAAAACCCGACAGTGCATAGTAATGAAATTGGGCGATAAGAGGAGACATGCAGTGGATCTTTCCCCTCCTTGTGAGTTACGATAATAGTGGCTTCTGACATTGAGGTAGGGAGTCTACCATTGTCTAACGCCCATCCCAATGTTTTCAGCAGTTCAGAGAGTAATACTTCACCGTAGCGTTTATATATTTCTACCGGGAGCCCATCCGGGCCTGGTGATTTGATCGGCAGTGATGATCCCACTTGATGTCCTGATCGCCGAGACATTAGAGGGGGAAGTATTAGATTTAATCAAGAGGGAGAGCATACGACCGACCCTCTCCCCCTCACCAAAGTGGCACTGCCGCTGAAATATTTGTCTATTCTCCGTCCTCCTAGTAGTTGCCATCTTATAGACCTGTTGCTTATCTAGCCATTCCCTCTGTCAGGGGATGGATCTTTGACATATCGCTTCTCAGCCTGGTTCGCCTCATTCCTAATTTCCCCTTCCTACTCTCTAGATTTCCCCTTAGTTCTTGCCACTTGTTGGATTAAGAGGCCTCTGAGGTAGGCCTTCAAGGAGTCCCAGACCATCCCAGGCAGTGCCGTGCCTGTATTGATTTGTACAAATTCATTTAATCTAGACACCACTTCTCCATGGTTTCCAATCAATTCCAGCCAACAAGGGCTGATTTTCCATTCTCGAATATGAGCTTTGGCCCCAATATTTGTGGTCAGCACCAGCGGGGAGTGGTCCGAGACCCCTCTTCGACCATACTCTATATTTCACACTGATGATATTGCCTCTCTATTACCCAGGACCATGTCGATTCTAGAGAGAGTGAGGAACGAGCTAGAGAATCGTGAATACCGCCTTTCTTGTGGATAACGCATTTCCCATATATCAATCAAACCCATTTCCACCAAGAATCGATATAGCCGACCCTCGCCTGCTGTATTGAGTCTATTTACCAACGGGAATCTGTCTAGACTCTTGTCCAATACTTCATTAAAGTCACCCACCGCTATTATCGGGGTTCCTACTTTACCCAGTGCAAACTCCAATATCTTATGTAGAACCTCCAGCTTGAAAGGAGGGGGAATATAAATATTTGCCAGCACAAAAAGTTTGTTTTCAATCGAGCAAAGCAAAAAAATATACCAGCCTTGTTCATCGATACAACTCTCTGCAGAAAAACGCCACTCCTCTCTCAACTAAAATACTCACACCCCTTGAATAGGAGGAGTAAACCGAGTGGTTTTGAGCTTGGAACTTCCGGTTGGAGAATTGCTGTCAGGAACGGTGTCATCTCCGGTTTCTCCTGCTGGTGGCACTATTACATTCAGCACCAAAAGGGTGTAATTCCAGTGGCCACCAGCAGGGGTCTCCCTGCCTGGTCTGCAGACTTGCCATCAAGCACACCTGTCATGGTTTTGCTGGACTATATAAACCCGCCCTGAACTAACCTCCAGTGCTTCAGTATTCCTCTGCTAGCCCTTGTCCCTGCCAGTACCTGCTCTTGTTCCAGCCTGTTCCTGTTTGTTCCTGAACCCCGTTTGTGTATCCTGACCTTGAACCCTGTTTCCTGTTCCCTGTTACCTGCTCCTTGGTCTGCTTCATTATTCCTGGTTTCTGTTCCCTTGTCGCTTTGGCCCATGCCTTATATTTTGCATGTTGGTTTCCTTGCTTGTGTATTATATTAGTTAGATAGATAGTTAGGTGGGTTTGGGGGTTTGCTGTGTTTTCACCATTTTCTTGTTTTTGGTTTGCTGCCTTGTTTTCACGTGTATCGTTATTATAATAAATATACTTTCTTTATTTACTCGTTTGTCCCTGATTCCTTGGTGCAGCCCAGCGATCTGATCCCCTGCATTGGATGTTGTGTATAACATCCCCTGACAGAATACTGAAGCCATACAATCAGATCGGTTGCACCTGGGAATTGGGGCCTGAGTCCCAGCTATTGTTGAAATATGGATTTTGAAAGTATTTTGTATTTATCGCTCCTGGCAACTGATGACAGAGACCTTTGTTATCAGACATTGGCTGCATACACTAGGGAACAGTTGTTAGAAGGCATCCGCCTAGCTCATGTTTTCATTGAGCAAGGCAGTTTTTTGTTTGAAGATGTGCAACCATTCATTTGGATCTGTACTGAGTTGGCCCTGTCTGATGTCGCTGAGGGAGGTGATGACTATACACCCCCTTTTAGTGCAGCTCAGGTAGAATCTTTAGTTTGGCTGTTGGAGGATGACTCAGCATTCTTTTTTGAACAATATTCAGCTTGTCCCCAGCAGGTGCTTGCAAAATGCATTGAATCAGTGCAGTCTCTGGTCAGACAAGCCAAGTGCAAACCTGATGCAGTGCAATCATTAATACAGGCCTGGTCAAGTCTGTTGCATTCAGCTTCTGTTAGCTCCAAATATACTTCTCTACCAATGAAATACCAGTACCCTGTTTCCTCCTGTTGCACCTACCCTGCCTTTAACTCCCCTGATGCTTCTCAACTGCCTCCATCAGCTCCACTAAATCTCCCTTCAAAACCTACTCCCTCTGTCTTGCCATCCTTTCACTCTTCGCTTCTACCAGCTGCATTCCCTACCTACAGCCCTGTACCCACTTATAGATCCCTAGTGGCTAAAAGCAAAAAGAAGCGGAAGTTTTTTCCAACCCATACCATCATGCCAGTATCCAATCCTGCCTCCCCACCAGCTGATCTGTTCCAGCCTGATGTGCCAGTACCTGTGCCCACTGTCCAGTCTGCAGTTCCAGTACCAGCTGCCCGGTTTGAAGTTCCAGTACCTGCTATCCAGTCCGATGTACCTGCTGTTCTGCCTGATGTGCCAGCACCTGTGCCCACTGTCCAGTCTGAAGTTCCAGTACCAGCTGTCCGGTTTGGAGTTCCAGTACCTGCTATCCAGTCCGCTGTGCCTGTTGTGCCAGTACCTGCTGTTCTGCCTGATGTGCCAGCACCTGTGCCCACTGTCCAGTCTGCAGTTCCAGTACCAGCTGCCCGGTTTGAAGTTCCAGTACCTGCTATCCAGTCCGATGTACCTGCTGTTCTGCCTGATGTGCCAGCGCCTGTGCCCACGGCCCAGTCTGAAGTTCCAGTACCAGCTGCCCGGTTTGCAGTTCCAGTACCTGCTATCCAGTCCAATGTACCTGCTGTTCTGCCTGATGTGCCAGCACCTGTGCCCACTGTCCAGTCTGCAGTTCCAGTACCAGCTGCCCGGTTTGAAGTTCCAGTACCTGCTATCCAGTCCGATGTACCTGCTGTTCTGCCTGATGTGCCAGCGCCTGTGCCCACGGCCCAGTCTGAAGTTCCAGTACCAGCTGCCCGGTTTGCAGTTCCAGTACCTGCTATCCAGTCCGATGTACCTGCTGTTCTGCCTGATGTGCCAGCACCTGTGCCCACTGTCCAGTCTGCAGTTCCAGTACCAGCTGCCCGGTTTGAAGTTCCAGTACCTGCTATCCAGTCCGATGTACCTGCTGTTCTGCCTGATGTGCCAGCGCCTGTGCCCACGGCCCAGTCTGAAGTTCCAGTACCAGCTGCCCGGTTTGCAGTTCCAGTACCTGCTATCCAGTCTGATGTACCTGCTGTTCTGCCTGATGTGCCAGCACCTGTGCCCACTGTCCAGTCTGCAGTTCCAGTACCAGCTGCCCGGTTTGAAGTTCCAGTACCTGCTATCCAGTCCGATGTACCTGCTGTTCTGCCTGATGTGCCAGCGCCTGTGCCCACGGCCCAGTCTGAAGTTCCAGTACCAGCTGCCCGGTTTGCAGTTCCAGTACCTGCTATCCAGTCCGATGTACCTGCTGTTCTGCCTGATGTGCCAGCGCCTGTGCCCACGGCCCAGTCTGAAGTTCCAGTACCAGCTGCCCAGTTTGCAGTTCCAGTACCTGCTATCCAGTCTGATGTACCTACTGTTCTGCCTGATGTGCCAGCACCTGTGCCCACTGTCCAGTCTGCAGTTCCAGTACCAGCTGCCCGGTTTGCAGTTCCAGTACCTGCTATCCAGTCTGATGTACCTGCTGTTCTGCCTGATGTGCCAGCACCTGTGCCCACTGTCCAGTCTGCAGTTCCAGTACCAGCTGCCCGGTTTGAAGTTCCAGTACCTGCTATCCAGTCCGATTTACCTGCTGTTCTGCCTGTTGTGCCAGTACCTGCTGTTCTGCCTGACGTGCCTGTGCCCATGGCCCAGTCTGAAGTTCCAGTACCGACTATCCAGTCCGATTCACCTGCTGTTCTGCCTGTTGTTCCAGCACCTGCTGTTCTGCCTGATGTGCCAGTGTCTGTGCTTGCTGCCCAGTCTAAAGTTCCAGTACCGGCTGCCCGGTTTGAAGTTCCAGTACCTGCTATCCAGTCCGATGTGCCTTCTGTTCAGCTTGTTGTGCCAGCACCTGCTGTTCTGCCTGATGGGCCTACTGCCCAGTCTGAAGTTCCAGTACCTGCCGCCTGGTCTGATGTCTCGGTGCCAGCCCTCCAGCCTGATGTCTCTGTGCCAGCCCTCCAGCCTGATGTCTCGGTGCCAGTGTTCCAGTCTGAGGTGCCAGTGTTCCAGCCGGAAGTACCAGTGCCTGCTCTCCAGCTCGATGTGCTTTTGCCTGCTGCCCAGCTCGATGTGCTTTTGCCTGCTGCCCAGCTCGATGTGCTTTTGCCTGCTGCCCAGCTCGATGTGCTTTTGCCTGCTGCCCAGCTCGATGTGCTTTTGCCTGCTGCCCAGCTCGATGTGCTTTTGCCTGCTGCCCAGCTCGATGTGCTTTTGCCTGCTGCCCAGCTCGATGTGCTTTTGCCTGCTGCCCAGCTCGATGTGCTTTTGCCTGCTGCCCAGCTCGATGCGGATGTGCCACTGCCCAGCGTGATGTACCTCTGCTTTCTGCTCAGCCTGATGACATGGTGCCTGCTAAAACTGTTCCTGACTGATAGCCATCTTGCCGCTGGGTCAATCCTGTCTGTCGCCTGGCTTGAATGTAATGCTCCTGTGTGGTCTGCCTCCGATGGTTTCTTTCCCGTTACCCTGCTAATTTTCATCTCCAGATCCAAACTTCCTGACCCGGGTGGTGGGGTACGTGTCCTATTTTCAGACTCTGATGGCACGTCCCCCATTGAACTAAAAGACTCTGACCTTGGAAGTGCGAAGAAGTCCGCAGACTCTGTAGGGAAACATTTTAAGGTGTTTCTGCACCCACTCGGACTGTCGTACCCAGGGCTGAATGGAGTGTCCGGAGGCCACTCCTTTAGGAGGGGGAACTGTCAGGAACGGTGTCATCTCCGGTTTCTCCTGCTGGTGGCACTATTACATTCAGCACCAAAAGGGTGTAATTCCAGTGGCCACCAGCGGGGGTCTCCCTGCCTGGTCTGCAGACTTGCCATCAAGCACACCTGTCATGGTTTTGCTGGACTATATAAACCCGCCCTGAACTAACCTCCAGTGCTTCAGTATTCCTCTGCTAGCCCTTGTCCCTGCCAGTACCTGCTCTTGTTCCAGCCTGTTCCTGTTTGTTCCTGAACCCCGTTTGTGTATCCTGACCTTGAACCCTGTTTCCTGTTCCCTGTTACCTGCTCCTTGGTCTGCTTCATTATTCCTGGTTTCTGTTCCCTTGTCGCTTTGGCCCATGCCTTATATTTTGCATGTTGGTTTCCTTGCTTGTGTATTATATTAGTTAGATAGATAGTTAGGTGGGTTTGGGGGTTTGCTGTGTTTTCACCATTTTCTTGTTTTTGGTTTGCTGCCTTGTTTTCACGTGTATCGTTATTATAATAAATATACTTTCTTTATTTACTCGTTTGTCCCTGATTCCTTGGTGCAGCCCAGCGATCTGATCCCCTGCATTGGATGTTGTGTATAACATCCCCTGACAATTGCACTGCAGTATCAGCGGTTAAATGTGTTTCCTGCAGACAGAGCAGTCCGGGCCCACTCCCTTCCAATGTCGATAGGACCGTAGCTCTCTTAATTGGATCCCCCAGGCCCCGGACATTTCATGAGGTTATACTAAAATTCCTTTCTTGCATAATAAAATAACAAAAAATAAATCAACACTAAAAACCAGGAAAAAACTGAATAGAAAAATAATCAACCTAACAAACTTGCTCACACCTCTCCATCCCAAGTGATCTTTCCAAACTATAAATTTTTCCTCACTCCATATCTTTCCCCTCTCATTATTTGTACCTTCCAACATATTAGTATTTGTGATGTGCCCTTCTTGGTCCTCACCCTATACCTAACCCCGTGACCCAGCGCCTCCCTCCCGTCCAACCCTCCCTTATCCCCCCACCTAAGCCCGTCAGGGCCAACCCTAAGGGCTTCAACTGTGACCTTACCATTTACTTTTTCACCTCTACTTATAAACATTCAAACCAAAAGAGTGCCTCCCCTCCTCCACTCTCTCCATATTGAGCAAACAATCTTATTTCCATGATATTTCAGTGGTACTTCAGTGATATTACAATAATGGTGAAAATAATAGTAGTAATCACGCCAAAAAAAAAAAAAAAAAAAGGGGGGGGGGGCCACCAAGCCCAAAAAGGTACAATAAACCACAACCAAGCCACCACCCTCACCCCTTCCCCCCATATAATCAAATAGTTCCAAGCTCAAGATCCTCTATAGGTCCTTCTTGTTTTCCTCCAGCCATTTCTCCACTTCAGATGGTGAGTTAAAGAATAGAGTTCCGCCCAATGCTGTCACCCACAAGTGGGCTGGGTACAGCAAAGCATACACAATCTTGTGCTTCTGTAGAGTTCGCTTAATTGGTATGAATTCAGCTCTACGCTTCTGGAGATCTGGCGAAAAATCCAGATACAATGAGACCCTAACCCCATTATACCTAATGTCCCCCATTTCTCTGGCCTTCTGTAATAGGATCACTTTGTCATTATAATTAACAAGTTTCAAGAGTAGTGGCCTATTATACTCGCCCGTCTGGCCCTAAAAGGGACTCGGTGGGCTCTTTCGATTGCAAATAGTGATGTAAAAGTGGAGTCCCCAAATATTTCCCCAAACCACCCCTCAAGGAAAGCTATGGGATTGGGACCCTCACTCCTCTCTGGTAGGCCTATCAGTCTCATGTTGTTTCTACGACTTCTATTTTCCATTTCATCGAGTTTAGCTGCCTGTGAGATCATTTGTTCCTGCAACCCCTTGATTTCTCGTTTTAATGGATATAAATTATCCTCAACTGTGCTTAGTCTCTTTTCTAAGGCAGTAGTCCTTTCCACGGTCCTACCCAATACCTGACTCAGAGAGTAGTTCCTCTTTAATACTTTTTAGCTGGCTATCAAGACTGATAATTGAGTCTTTACAGGCATTGACGGCATAGAGTACATCCCTCAATGTAGGTTCCTTGTCCTCCAAGATAGGACCGACTGCAGAGGCCCCCCAAGTCCTGCAGACTTTGTTGTTACAGTTCCTGATTTTCCTCCCCCTGTACCTTTAGTACTCACAGTTTTGTTGCTGGATGGGGTGGTAGGGTTTGAGGATATCTGGCCATGCCCCTGGCTCCATCCTTCAGATGCGGATCCCGCCTGAGTTTTGGCTTGTACTGCTGCCTGTTGGTGACCCACCCTTGACGGGCAATAGAGCAGTTGTATGGGCAAAACGTTCCAGTTTTTCTGCTGCGGCTGCAGCTGACGCTTGGTTCGCTTCCTCCTTCTCTTTTGCGGAATGTGTCAAATAGGTCCCATTTTGGGGTGGCTGCTCATCAGGTGCTCGTTTTTTAGACATGCTGGGATTAGGTCGTTAAATTTAGGCAAGGACTGTTGAGGTCTATTATCATAAAAATGGGGGGTTTTGAGTCACCTGGCAGGTCTCCCCACTCTTCCTGCAGTACTCGCACCACCCTCACCTCTCTCTCCGTGTCCCCCGAGCAGTGTGCTTTCTCACTAACAAGCCATGCTCGTTCTTGCGAGAACACGGGCGGGTTCACAAACGGCTCTGTACACAGCCCGGCTTCAGCATCACGTCAGCTTCAGCACGCCATCCAGCCCAGGGGAGACAGGGAAAGCAGCAGGGAGTGTGGCTCCAGGACCCCGCACAGCCCGGCACGGCACAAGACCCTCCACAGAGCGGCAAGGAGGAGACGGGCTGCCCCCCAAGCAAGCCCCTCAGCGGTCTCCAAAACGCCAGGTACGGCAAGCATTCAGTGCAGGGATAGAGAGCGGAGGAGAAACACCCTGTGCTCACACTCACACTCCCTCCTCCATCCGTGTTGACTCCTCTCTAAATGAAGTGTTTATGGTTGTGGCCAAAAAGCTCAATTTTGGTCTCATCACTCCAAATTAATTTGTGTCAGAAGGTTTGAGGCTTGTCTCTGTGCTGTTTGGCGTATTGTAAATGGGATACTTTGTGGCATTTGCATAGTAATGGCTTTCTTCTGGCGACTCGATCATGCAGCCCATCTTTCTTCAAGTGCCTCCTTATTGTGCATCTTGAAACAGCCACACCACATGTGTTCAGAGAGTCTTGTATTTCACCTGAAGTTATTTGTGGGTTTTTCTTTGCATCCCGAACAATTTTCCTGGCAGTTGTGGCAGAAATTTTAGTTGGTTTCAACAGAACCCCTCATTTTCCATTTCTTGATTAGAGTTTGAACACTGCTGATTGGCATTCTCAATTCCTTGGATATCTTTTTTTATCCCTTTCCTGTTTAATACAGTTCAACTTTTCCCCCAGATCCTTTGACAATTCTTTTGCTTTCCCCATGACTCTGAATCCAGAAACGTCAGTGCAGCACTGGATGAAAGATGGAAGGGTTTGTCAGGAGTCCAGAAACTTGTTGACCTTTTATACACACACTATATACAAGAAAACAGATCACAGGTGAGGATGGTTACTTTTAATAGCCATTCAAACCCCTTTGTGTCAACTTGTGTGCATGTTATTAGGCCAAAATCACCAGGGTGATCAGGGTAATTTGGGTAGTTTCTGTTGTCATTACGATTTAAAAAGAGTAAACACAGTTGATTGATAATAAATGGCTTCAGCCAAACACTATGAGTGAAAGAAATGTTTTTGTGCTATCATTCATATTCTCAGAAAAATAGCCAAGAAATCCTAAAATTCTGCCAGGGTATGTAAACTTATGAGCACAACTGTATGTTGTAACTGTATACACATACATACACACACACGAATATCCCATAAAGAATATATGCAATGTAGTGAAAACAAATAAAGTGCAAAATGATAAATATTAAAAGTAAAATATATCATATAAGTTCATATAGAGTCCTTATAAAATGATTAATACTGAAACCAACATGCTAGTCCATTTTAAAATGGTGAAAACTAATGTGTAAATTAGACGGTCTCTTCAAAAACATCCATCTCTGCCTCTTAGCAAATTCCTGTGCTTCCTTCACCGGTTGTGCCCTCACCTTATGTCCTATAAAACCGCGCCATTGTAAATGGTTATTCCTCTGGAACTCTCCTCTTAGTAATTTTCCTTCCTTATTGATGCTGCTTGTGAACTCCAGTCATAGCGATAACATGTAAAGCAATCAGACCTTGCAATAGTGCTTTATCCTTTCATTTAAAATGTATTCAAACTGTACAACACATATGCACTCACATTTAAAATACTTAAAACAGGCATGTGTATATTGCATATACAGCTGGTGCTAGGACGATTGTCTCACCTGTAAACCGGTTCTGCAGCTCCGGCCGTCGATGCTATCTCTGCCCGTTACACTCTGTTTATCCCTTCCTTGTTCCATGTTCGTCAGCCTCTCAGGTCCCTCCTACTAATTTAGTCACGCCTCGTGACATCCTTGGCAAGATGTCAGGAGAGTGACAAAACTATATATATTATATATATATATATATATATATATATATATATATATATATATATATATATATATATATATATATATATATAGCGCTGCACTTATTTGTTTATATCTGTCTCCAAATGGCAGCAACTCTCAGACCTTCATAATAACAACCATGCACACCTGTGCACTCACATGGGCTGCAGGCGTACAGCAAAATCCGGACACAGAATTTAAGGTTCCATCCCACCTAAGACTCTTTGGGACCTTCAAACTCCAGGCCCCAATCCGGGATTACAAAGTCTAGAGAAAGCCTAAAGCCCAGCTTTGTCTGCTAATAAGAAACACCCTGGCGCTTTGCAATGAGCCTAGGGAGAGGATCAGTGCAACTTCCTTTTTAAAGTGACGTTCCGCTTTAAGCACCAATTGACAGGACTGCACCAGGAGGTGCAAGCTGTGAATCACCGACTGTTTTCACTTGAGAAGCCAGCCAATTACATTCCTGCACACAGGATCCCTGGACTAGTAAACACTATGGGCTGCATTTTCACAGATTCATTAATAATGATAAATTAAAAAATGTGGAATTTACATTATATACCTCTCTTATGTTTAGACAATCACTGAATCAGTGATTTCATCACTAGTCATTAAGAAGAGAAGGATATTAGCAATCATCAAATTTAGCAAACTGAGCATACATCTGAATGGGATGAACCTCAGAATGAATATTATTAGAATAATTCACAAGGTGTACTGTATTCTCAGTCGAAAATGTGAAATGTTTATTGTTGGCTTGGGTGTACATTTATTATTATTGCTCTGTTTTCAATTCATGGTAATTTTTTCTTTTACTAGGGCTCTTGCAAGTGTAAGTTGATGTTCCATACTGTTCTATGTAACATATTTTATGCATTTTCATTGCAGTGCTGTGAATGTTTGCTAGCTTTAATTTACTTCCTTAGGGGATGTGCCTCACGAATCTGGAAATTCAGTTAGACTCTTGCAAATATGCCAAAAGGGAAGGAGCTCATTGCTGAGAACATCAAATTTTAAAACGATTTCTCCAGAAAAATACTCACAAGACTATTTACCCTTTAAGGAAAGACATTTAATTTCTCTACAAAAGGGAAAAATATACTTTGTTTAATTTGCTTGATTTTCCAGCAGAAACGCCATACATCCTCCACAGAACTGGTGAAATATTCAACCCGGACCAGTGATAGCTGACATTTTAAAGTAGTTTAAACTGTGTTATGTAAAAAAAAAACTTTTTATAAATTTACAATACAATAACTGACGATTTTTATATAGCTAGATAAGAGTATTCTAGGACAAAGACATCCAAAGCCAAGGGAACATTACATGTTGTGTTTGAATGGCTGACCTCCAATAAGATGATATCCATTGGTGTTGGTACTAAAGTACCTAACCTAGGACGTGCCACTGATCAACCAATTAATAGTATCTACAGTTCACTACTTCAGCGAGACTATAAGTCTGTTATGTCATTTAGGGTGCACCCAAATTCTCTGGCAAAAAGGTTCATGAATATCCTGAAACCTAAACACATCCCTGTCTTCAAAAGGTGGAGAAGTCTCCCGCTGCTAAAGAAATTGGGAGTTTCTTGAGCACAACTGGCTTAAGACAAAGTAAGGACTTAGGCATAACACCTATATGACCCCATCCTCAAACCACCATCACTATATGCTTGCAGCAGTCTATTAACCTATTGCAAGGATATTAAAGCAATAACACATATATAATTTCATCTAAAAAATCTCACCCTTATACCCTTATAGACTGTAA
Organism: Aquarana catesbeiana; assembly: GCF_042186555.1. NCBI lineage: Eukaryota > Metazoa > Chordata > Amphibia > Anura > Ranidae > Aquarana > Aquarana catesbeiana. The sequence goes on from NC_133328.1 coordinate 560,213,924, forward strand.
ACTCTGTTCTTTATTCTTCTCTTACACCCTCATAGTTTGCAAACTACTTGGTGCAGTGCATTAAAAAAATCCTTTGGTGCGTTTTCACATGTAAAATGTTCTGCATTAATAGCACATTGCATGAATAATGCAGAGATTTAAATGAAGCCTAACAGATTGTAACTCTGTAATTCCTACTTTCTTAATCCCTCCCTATTACTCCAATAAAGGGTAACGCTCTTCTACTTTCTTTATATTTATACTCCCTTATAACCTAAAAGAATTAATTTCTTCCACCTTCTCCATGCTCCGTTATACCCTGAAAGGTTTTAATTTAATCTACTTTCTTTTTACTCCCTTATACCCTAGTATGTCTTAAGTTAATATACTTTCTATATCATCTCTTATAAACAAAAAAGTTGTATGTATCTAGGATCTTTATCATATTACAGAGAGAACAGTACTTCCCTGCTGACCAAAAGCCTCCTCAGGACTAATGATGATAGAAAGCCAAAATGCCAAACTACCAATGTGTTTAGTGACATGTAACTAGGAAGTCTGCTTGTCTGTGCCAAGCCCGATCTTTAGTCATAGATGTTTATTCTGGTCACTACTATTTTTCTATAATTTGGAAGGTAGGTCTCCATATGATCTCCACCTTAGCAAATTACTATAGAATTTTTCTATAGTGGGATACTTGGTGTGGCCCTGCTCTCGGTGTCTGGTTATCAATAGCTGAAGACAGACTATGGGCAGGTTTCCTGGATCTTTTAGGGCTGTTAGCAATGTTCTACAAAAAAATCCCTGAGCATGAAAAGAGAAGAATGAGAGGTGTGTGGATAAGACTATTTGTACACTTTTTTTATGGCAAGAAAGTTTTGCTGAATACGATAAAACAATCCAATGTACATACATTGAGAAACAAACTTTCAGACAGACCTCAAAAAGTTTGAGGAGTATTTGCACTCTAACCTCCTCTAAATTGCTAACAGCAGACTTCTGTTTTTTAAGATTTGGGGAGGAGGGAGCAGATTCTACCCTGCTCCTCCTGCTTCTCAATAACTGGAGAAATAAGGGAGCATAACTTGTGTTCCTTCCTGCTCCCTCCCCCTTTGGCTTTCACTATTACCGCTACTAAAAGTGACACTTGATAAGCAATGACTGCCATGGGTGGGACTACCTCGGGTTCCAGGCAAGTACGTAGGTCACCATGTTGCTTTTAGGGATCATACTGTCATTTATGGGATAGCTTCTTATGTCATGTTACAATTCTAAAGCCCAGGTTGTGCAAGTAAAAACCTCTTAACGTGACTCAGGCCAATTCTCTTGCTAGTCCATCTAACAGTAGAAACAAAAATTGATGCTGGATAGCCGCACTCCAAATATTCACCTTTATTTTGTAAAAAGTAGAAATCAAAGCATCATATGTAGATACAGACCAACTGCACAGCTAACGCGTTTCACACCATATGGTGCTTAATCATAGCTAGAGTGCCACACACACAGAGATAGATTTTATATATATATATATATATACATACACATATACACACACACACCTCTAAGCAATCTAGACAAATGGGAAAAACATGTAGAACGTTATCTGTCAAATCAAATTCAACATATATCAACATGTAAAAAGGAGAAACACAAGCATGACTGACAAAAATATAACATGTAATATTAAATATGTTTTTTTATATATATTTGATAAAAAATGCATGCACTGACACCTGCAGTGAAGAGGGAAACAACATTTACCTCTTACCAATTCACAAGTGTGAGTGCATGCTGCTCAAAGTGTCTCCTCGGTTTCATTTTATTATATCATCACTCCTTTATTGTATTTTTATTTCTATTACATTTTTATCTTTTCTTTATTATATTCTCCCATTTTTTCATCTGTTTTTTCATATAATTCCCTCACACCCCCTATCGCATTGCTAAAACTAAACTGCATGTGACCAATGAGATTAGATGTGCATATATATGTCTCCCGATATAGGTCTATGAAATCAAACCAAATGACATAAACATGTCTAAATAGTAAAAGGATCACTTTCATGGAAGCATCGGGAGAAACATGTAAAAAACACACACATAAACGCATCAGTGTGTCCCCATGGAAAAACAGAACTACTGAGAAAATTTCATGGTACAAAGTAAACGTGCCGCAAGCCTTCTCCTTTTTACATGTTGATATATGTTGAATTCCCTGTAAGGGGTTTTTTACCTGTTCAATGGTTAATCTACAGGTTTGATGTTCACAGGTTTTTTTCGATTTGACAAATAACGTTCTACATGTTTTTCCCATTTGTCTAGATTGCTTAGAGGTGTGTGTGTGTGTGTATATATATATATATCTCTGTGTGTATGTGTGGTACTCTAGCTATGATTAAGCACCATATGGTGTGAAACGCGTTAGCTGTGCAGTTGGTCTGTATCTACGTATGATGCTTTGATTTCTACTTTTTACAAAATAAAGGTGAATATTTGGAGTGCGTCCAGCATCAATTTTTGTTTCTATGTCTCTGTTGCAAACAGAGCCGGCACTCAACTTGATTGTGGAGACAGCTGATCCTAGGAGAGGTAATTGCCTTGGAGCCATGAACTCCCCCATCTAACATGTGTTAACAAGTACATGTGTTTTTTTTTCATATTGGTAAGAAAATAATTCCAGTCCATGGGGAAAGCAAGGATAAAGGAAGTGGAAGTGAGATTAGATAAAAATGGGTTATTAGGAGTTTAAAGCTGCTATCTAGGGATTGCTAGACAGCCAGAACATAAGGGAGTGAGCAAAAAAAATAAGTTTACAACAGTCTCTATGCATAGGGATTGTTAGATGAGATAGGAAGAGGACTAGCATGGCTGAACCAAAAGTAGTCACAGTGTTACATATCAAAATCTTACCTTAAATACAAACATCTCCCGCCGCAAAATAGCCAGGGTATTAAAATTCCCATCGCAGATATTAGGCTTGACTCCTGGATAAGATGGCCGGTCTCCTCCAGTAGGAGGCCTGGGAGGTCTTGGTTGTCTATCATTCTTGCGTGGATCTGCTGGTGGGTTAGGCCTGTGTGGTGGCACTGTAGGAAGAGGTTTTGTTGGTGTTGGGATCTTTTCAGGTGGACCTAGGCAGGGATGGATAATACAGTTGAATCAGAATTCTACACTATTGGTTTATGGCTAATGACAAATATTCTAAGCAGCCAGAAAGCAGTAAAAGTATTAAAAGAAAAAAGAAAAAATACTTCTGTCTTGTGTATGATTTTTGGGCTTCATACAGATTAATAGCATTGTATAGACAGTAGTTCTTCGCTTTTTAGTTTTTTTTTTATACATACATTTTTACATATGAAGATTTTAGCTAGAACATACATGAGTTTTAACAGCAAGAGGAAATTAGCTTTTGCGGTGTTTGACTATGCTATATTATATTATTATGTTTGATTTTTTTTATCTGGTCTCACCTTGAATACTATATATATTTAATTTAGGGGGTGACAACAGCCTAGAAATGTCTTGGTCACATTTTATTTGTATATAGATCCATTTTGTAACCATTGCACATTTACAAATGTACTCCTAAAAAAGTTCAGGCGCTGTATGGAGAACCAACATATGGCAGTCTGTGTAATGTTAGCCCTCTGCAGCTAGAGGGGAACCAAAGCAAAAGGGATGGTGTTGTGCAAAGGAACAACCAATACAAGATTCCTCCTAATCCAGTGCAGGGGGGTAATGGCTACAAACCACTTGAGGCATACCTCAGAAAAGTCATAAAAATGTCTATGACATGGTTTGTGATAAAAAGATTTATTGTAAAATTCAAGTCAAAAGGATTCCAAGAATGGAAAGGGTTAAAATATGGGTGACATATTTTTATATATATATAAAAAAACATTACAAATGTTTAATATATATAAAAAACACATGCACTGACACCTGCAATGAAGAGGGAAATAACATTTACCTCTTACCAATGCATAAGTGTGAGTGCATGCTGCTCAGGCATATCAAGGCCGGTGCTGGGGGTGACCAAAGGGCGCCTACACACCTTTTGGTTGCCCCCAACACTGGGTTTTCAGGTTACCTCTGTCCCAAATTAATATATTTTCTCCCCATTCCTGTATTGGTGAGATTCATTACTGGGACAAGGAGGAAGAGAAAAATCTCCCAACTAGGGATACAGTGGATGAAGCCCTCTGTCAACACTGACAAGAACAAGATTTTTGCATTTGCATACATTTCTCTTTTTGACAATTGGAGAGATTTACCATCTTGGTAACACTTGTCAATAGCATAGGAAGTGAGTGCACCCACTACCCTATCGTAAACCGAATACTTTTGGCTGCATGTGTAGACACTCCAAAATGTTATGCAAAGCCTTCCCAGAAGAGTGGAGCCATATAGTGTATTTTTTCTTTTTTTAGAGCCCTTTCACACTGGGGCAGCTTGCAGGCGCTATTGCGCTAATAATAGCGCCTGCAAACCGACCCGAAAGTGCCGCTGCTTGCATTCCAGTGTGAAAGCCCCGAGGGCTTTCACACTGGAGCGATGCGCTGGCAGGATGGTAAAAAAAGTCCTGCCAGCAGCATCTTTGGAGCGGTGAAGGAGCGGTGTGTATACCGCTCCTTTACCGCTCCTGCCCATTGAAATCAATGGGACGGCGCGGCTATACCGCCGGCAAAGCGCCTCTGCAGAGGCGCTTTGCGGTGGTGTTTAACCCTTTCTCGGCCGCTAGCGGCGTTTTACCGCCGACGCCGCCCCCCGCCCCAGCGTGAATGGACTCTAAAAGAGTCATGTGGGCAGTGGACAGGACTTAATATATGACATAATGATATATGATATAACTAAGTTAGACTGGCAATTACCACCAGTTTAAGTTGATTTCACTTATCAAGTAAGTAAATGATGCCCTATTTAAAAAAAGCAAAAAAATAAATACATTTTAAAAAAGTATAGCGAAATCATTTAAATATAAATGATGAAAAAACAAATCCAGAACAAATATATAAAATACACCTCATTTGCAAAGCGCTTTATGAGTTTTAATAGGGATTTTTATGCTGCTCTGGCATATAGGGGTATTAGAAGATGAAATGCTGATTTTTGTGAATTTATATAATTGTCTAAGTAATCAAACAACCAACTATACCGTGCTATAAGGATACATTTGAAATCTGTAGTTAAAATCTAATATTAGTAATAATCTTAATAATAATCTGTATTTAATTTCAAGAAATTAGAATATTAGCAGCAAATTCCTCTTTAAACTCCTACACCAGTTATAAATATATGGGTCAGCTCTACGCTTGCCAACAACCCAATCACAGATTGCAATCTTACTGCACCATTCTCAACTTGGAATCAAAAGTTTATGCAAAGTAATAAGTGACCTGTCAGCAATAAAAGATGACAGCAGCCATTTTTCCAAATGTGTAGATGCCAAACATTTAAAAATGATTCTCATGCATGCGATTCCCAAGAAATTGGTTTACTCATCAAAAAAATGAACGTGAAAGAATGCAGAGTTTTATATAACTCAGAATAAAAAAGCAATGTAAGTTATGACACTGGAACAGGCTACAAAAAATTGGTGTGTTTTCAGTAAATTATAATCATACCTTTATTAAGCAAAAGCACATTTTAATCTCCCACTCGTCCCCATTTACTGCCAAACAAAACGCATATCCAGCCATTTCCCCACGGATCATGGACCAAGTCCAAAAATTTGAGTTTCAACAGTCAACACAGCTCATCAATGGCTCTCAGTGACTTCGTTCAAGGCAGTGAAACATTGACAAGTAACACTTCTCTAGCACAGAAACAGAGTTTGTCTCTTGAACATTGGCATTGCATTGCTTAGTACACTAACGCTATTTTGTAGCAGTTCATATTTCACCAGCATTTTAAAGTGAGAAAATTACTTTGAGACTAACGGGTTTGATGGCTTATTCATACAAAAAAATAAGCTTTTCAAAACGTAGAATATCTCCCAGGGAATAAAGGGCTAATGGTTACTAAAATTATGGAATTCAAACAGAAGTTCAGCAACAAGTAAGGTCAGTGAGTGCAAATCCCACACAGGGAATATTAAAACGATGATGGTTTAAAATGTTTACCATAATGTATATAAAAAGCCAAAAAACTTTTATCGGTTTTGAAAAGAGTAGGGTTAAAACCCCTTACTTTTTTCTGTGTCCAATTGGGTGGTGTCTATTCTCTTGCGGTTTCATAAAGACATAAGGAAATTGGGGGAAATCTCCCCAACATGAGAAAAATCCTCTTATGCAGCGTACACACGAGCGGACTTTTCGGCCAGACTGGTCCGATGAATCCGGCGGACAATCCGACCATGTGTGGGCTGCATTGGGCTTCCGACGGACCTTTACGGTTGGAAATCCGACGGACTTTAGATTTGAAACCTGCTTCAAATCTTTACGTCGTAACCCCGCCGGACTCAGTTCCTAATGGAAAGCCCGTTCGTCTGTATGCTGGTCCCACGGACCAGATACGACACAAGGGCAGGGTACTATATCTCGCGCGGCGAGGGGGGGAGGCGACGATGTCCCTTACGTCTGGTATGGATTTTAAGGGGAACCCCCTACAACATCACCCAATGACCATGCACCCTTATGACGTCACAGTCCCAGCATGCCCCGGGACTGTGATGTCATAAGGGGGCGGGGTCACCGCCTATATAAGTCATTGCGGAGCGCTCACACAGCATTATAGCAGGAGAGAGCGTCTTGTCAACATCAGAAGAAGAGAAGAGGGAAGAAGAAGATGCAGAAGTCCGGTCCACTGCTAGCAAAAGAGTCGCAGAAGATAGCGGAGGAGCCGGCAGAGGAACTGGACACCGGGAGAAGAGACCAGAGAGCGGGAGAAGAACCGGACACCGGGAGAAAAGGCCGGAGAGAGCGGCAAAGTCGGAAGAAGACCCCTGAAGTCAGAAGAAGACCCCTGGAGCGGTCTAATAAACTACTTTAAAAACCTGTGTAGTGTGTTTTTTTATTGACACTTTTTCCCTAGGTGAATGGGTAGGGGTGCGATGTACCCCATACTCAATCACATAATGTGGGGGGCTGGGATATGGGGGCCCCCTTATTAAAGGGGGCTCCTGGATTCCGATAAACCCCCCCGCCCGCAGACCCCGACAACCAACGGCCAGGGTTGTCGGGAAGAGGCCCTTGTCCTCATCAACATGGGGACAAGGTGCCGTGGGGTGGGGGGCCGCAGGGCGCACCCCTTCCCCAAAGCACCCGCCCCCCATGTTGAGGGCATGCGGCCTGGTACGGTTCGGGGGGGGCTCGCTCGTCCCCACCCCCTTTCCTGACCGGCCAGGCTGCGTGCTCGAATAGGGGTCTGGTATGGATTTTGGGGGGACCCCACGCTGTTTTTTCGGCATAGGGGGTTCCCCTTAAAATCCATACCAGACCTAAGGGCCTGGGATGCCCCGCGACGGGGCTTGCAAGGTGTCAATCTCGCCGATAAAAGGGGCGATATTGACTTCCTTTTATAGTCCCGTCATACTCGAGTCAGGTTCAAAATGAACAGACTTGTTTGTGTGTGGGCAAGTCCTTTCATTCGGAAAGTCCGTCGTAACTCTGTCAGGAAGACCGGTGGACACAGTCTGCCGGAAAGTCCGGTCGTGTGTAGGCAAGTCCGTTCGTAAAAAAAAAAGTCCGTCGGAAGTCTGTCAAAAGTCCGTCGGAAGTCTGTCAAAAGTCCGTCGGAAGTCTGTCAAAAGTCCGTCGGAAGTCTGTCAAAAGTCCGTCGGAAAGTCCGCCCGTGTGTACGCCCCATTAGACAGTTGATACACTAACAAGTTTCCATTTTTTGCATGGAAACTCCGCTTCACGTTAGCCAATGTTTCCATGCACATTATGGCCTTTTTCAGGAGTTTAGCGGCATCTGCTCTTACAACCAGAAAAAAAAACCCCCACCAACCTGGCGTTTTTGAGCAGGAAAGACACTTAAGTGCTCAAAAACACGCAAAAAAGCTCAAAAAAGCGTGAAACCACAAAAAAGCGCAGAAACACACAAAGAAAAAAAAAAGGAAAAATGAGCTGAGGGGAGGGTGGTGAAAAAAACACTTATGCTCAAAAAAGCTCAAATAAGCTCAATAGAAACGTGCAAAAGGGCACAAAAAAGCACAAGCTTCTTCAAACTTTTGGGAAATAAAACAGAAATAAAAGCTCAAATGCATGTAAAAGCAGATTTTTTTTTTAAGCTGTAGTGTGCATGAGCCCTTAGTCTGTCTAAGGCAATCCTAAATTGCCAGTGTATCATAGGTCCAGGGTATTACAAATGTAATGGAAATGTAAGGAGGGCAGATATAAAAAAAAGGCCTTGTGCTGATGGGAAAAAGCAGCATGCTTTCACATGCAATTCAGTTTGAAATGCTTCTTAGATTGTTCAGAATCATTTGACCTGCAGTTAATCTCCTATTGACCTGCACAAGTCTTCCAAACTGCGTCAAACTGATTTAAACTGCTTTTGCATCCCTATTAACTTGTATGGGAAAAGAAGCAGTTCTTACAACATAACAAAGCCCATAGGCCACTCACAGGCCATAATGCTGGTTTAAGACATAAGCAAGCAGTTCAGTACAGTGGATCACCACTACTTTCTACTACAAGTTTTAGCCATAACATTTAACGCAATTTCGCACTGGTGTTGGTAAGTAATATTTTTCACTTTTTGGATGTTAAATCTCCACCAAGCCAAATTAACACCTTGGCACTGGCTACCGCAGGCCTTTTAAGGGGTTTTTTTATGCTGGGAGGCGCAGCTTATGGCCACGTGATTGGAAAAAAACTTTGTGAGCCGCCAATCACTGTGTCGGAAGTGTGCCGCTGAGAGGCCGCATATTTGCATGTGCTCTGCGTCAACTGGCTCATGAGTAAAACTGGAGAGATTCGACAATCATTTATTTTAATGCAACCAAGTATATTTGAGATCACCAGACGATAGATGATAAAACGAATTTAGAATCATAAGGGATTATTTGATTAGGGGGGTGTGTCAAACCAGGTACTGTGCTATGTGAATAAAAGTGCTTCCGGGGGGGGGGGCTTCAGTGAAAAACAAAATTTGGGCTGCATATATGTTACATTGAAAATTTTTCCCCATCATAAGAAATGGAACATTTACAGTATATAGTCATAACGCTGATCCAGATGGAGGAATCTGCATAATGAAAGTATCTAGTAGATGGATTATATCAAAACATGTGTTCCAACAAGGTGAAATAATAGACCCTGGCATTTACTAGTGCTAGAGTACAGTATTAACTCATCTCTGGCCCAGTCTAACCTTCAAGAAACCACACAACACACATGTTATGCTCAGTGGATAAGACTAGCACAAATCAGACAGTAATGGAAGCTAAAAGGTTTATTTATTACATACATATTTTATTACATACCATATATTTTCTGAATTCCCTGTAAGTCATCTGTAGGTAGCTTGAAATTGTCTGTCTCCATGTACTGATAAAACGGTGCCATGATAGCGGTTGGATCGTTGGAGTGCTCCAATCCCAACGCGTGACCCAATTCATGTACAGCAACCAGAAATAGGTCATTTCCTGAGGAAAAAAATAAATGAAAACTTTTGTCAAAGAATGTAATCAATAATGTAATTACACACTCATGAACCATTCAAATCTACTTAATTAGTTTAAGAGAAGGCTCGGTACAGTTGGGGGGGAACAATTTCTCTTGTAATTGCATAAAAGGCTAGCAGGTGTTAAAGATCATTTCACATTATTGTCACCAATTGTTTACATTATTAGGATAATCTAACGCAAAGCAGTCATGTCAAAGCGATCACTCTTTCATTTATGACAGGTGCTACTTACATTCCCTGTTGTGTGTTTTTGTACACCAGTCACCACCGTTAACTTGGCATAAATGGCAGACAATACACAATATAACCTTATAAGCACATCAATAAAACATCTAATATTACCATCTAGTTTTAGCGTTATGCCATGTGATTTTAAAGAATTCCAACTCTTTAATTATATGCTAATATGTCATCAAAAGCAGAAAGTCAGATTTTTTGGGATATGAAGCCAAACTTAGATTTTCCCGATCTCACATTCTGACACTACCATGTTGGTTTGCCCCTCTACTCTCCAACCAAAACATCTTATTGAGATCAGTCTTCATTCATCTTGCTATCCTTTGAATTCTGGACTTCTACTGCTGTTTCCCCAAGGCTGCGATCCTCAGCCACATGCTTCCATTACCACATTACTGCTGTAAGACAAATCACACATTCTGATGACCCTTCACCTGCAGGGGAGAAAGGGAGAGGATCTGTTCGTAGAATCTTTCTATCCATCTCTCTATAGCATGTGTTGCCCATGAGCCGAATCTGTCCTTCCATGACATTTCATGTGGCCCTCACACCTCTCCTGCAGCTACGGTAATCCCCTCTTTTTTGCCCCCATCTTGTTTCAGCAGTCAGCAGCAGACAACAGAACTCCTCCACCAGATCCTTCATCTCTCTGTGCTGCCACAGCACACCCTTGCCCCTTGCCCCCCGCCTCCCCTGGTCTCAGCATTCAGAAGACTCTGGCAGCTGACTCCAGCCCTCCTCTGGTCCTCCGCCAGACCCAGCACATTCTGCTTCCTGGCAGCAACACAAGGTAAGGGGGTGCACTGTGATGCAAGGGTGGGTAGGGGCTCTTGAATTGAAATGGTGGGGGGCTCTTGACATCTGATGCAAGGGGGATGGGGTGCTCTGGACATCTAGTCCTACAACTACAACTGGCCCTTTAAAGGCAATCATAATGCTGATGTGCATGATTATCCCCTGATCTACAGTATCTAACTAGCTACGGTGTCATCCATCTATCATAGATGGAGAAGACTTGGGAATAACACAAGACCCAATTCAACACTCAAACACTGCATTCCAGAACCTTACAAAACACAAACCCACATGTGCAAAACTCCTTGATGAAAGAAATAGGAAGTCTCACTTATAGCGAAAGGTTAGAAAAACTGTGCTTATTTAGTTTGGAACAGAAGATATATTTTTCTTAATATGCAGACATATATCCAAAGTGAATATAAAATAGTTACCAAATAAACCTTTTATTCAAAGAACCATAAAAAGAACAATTGGACATCAGTAGTGTTATGAATATAAGATTTTACCATCAGTACAGGAAGGGGCTCTTTCAGAATGTTTAAAGCAGATCTTTTCTCAAATGTTAGAATAAATCTATGTTGACAGTTTTGCTGACATAAGGTAGATTAACCATAATAGAAGGTCTGAAAATGTGTACTTGTCCTGGAGAAAATGCTGCTCCAGGCTCCCTGCAGCAGAGTTTGCTCATGTGTTCTTTGCTGAAATGGGGCAATTCTCATTTGCAGCAGAGACTGTGTGACAAAATAACCTATTCCTAAAGACGCGTGGCTAGCACTAAAAGGGAGTGACAATTTCTGAAAGAAAGGAAAAGTAGCACTAAAGCCACAAAGTAAATGTCACAGTTACACTTGTAATGACCAGTTAAGGTTAGGACCAATGCTTGCTTCATGATATGTATGAATAAGTTTGAATCTGCTGGCTGTCAGCTTGCCCTACAATTCTTCCCAAAAATTCCGGTCAGGAAGCGCAAATCCCCCTCTTCAGGACTACATAATTCCAAGCACCACTGCACATGTGCATCCTATCCAGCCTCAGTTGGCATGCTGGTACAGACAAAATGGACTTGGCATCTCTCCTAGGACCATGCAAGAAAGGACTCCTCCACTGGACCATGAAAGGCAATGGAACCCTCCGAGAAGAAGAAACCTACAGCAGGGATCTGTGAACCAGATATTTCTGAAAGATCACTTTTAACCACTTTAATACCGGGCACTTTAATCCCTTCCTGCCCAGGCCAATTTTCAGCTTTCAGCGCTGTCGCACTTTGAATGACAATTGGGCAGTCGTGCAACACTGTACCCAAACTAAATTTTTATCATTTTGTTCATACAACTAGAGCTTTCTTTTGGCGGTATTTATTCACCACTGGGTTTTTCATTTTTTGCTAAACAAAAAAAATAAAAAACCAAACTTGTTTTTCCTTGTTTTGATTATAACATTTTGCAAATAATTGTGCTTCATAAATTTAGGCCAAAATGTATTCTGCTACATTGATTTGGTGAAAATAACCCAAATCTGTGTATATTTATGGTTCAATATTTTTTCTGAAAAGAATATTTTTCATAACAATACAAGTAACAAATAGCTGAGTTTACGACACAGATGAGAACAATAAATGAGAACAATACCTGTCTACAGTTTTATCAAGTAGAACATAAGTCTGCTGCAGAGGATCAAGTACAAAGTCTGTTCACAATAGATTAAAATGGTGAAAAGAAAAACTATGTCTGGATTGTAACCCGTTGTGTCATTTAACAGGATACGTTTCTGGGGTCTGTGTGCATTTAATTCCAGTGCGGTCTCTTGTGGAATCATGATGGAAATAATTGATGGGCAGAATGGTGCCACCGTAGCCAGGGTTGTCATAGTGAATGGTATTTCCCATAGGAACCTCTGCTGGATGCATGCAGTTAATATGAGCAGTGTTTATGGACCAGATCCAGGGCATCTGCTGCAGAGGGAGCTTGCATTTTTTCCAGTGTCTAGTAATGTTAAGTCTGGCAGCCAGGAGGATATGTGTTACTGTCGGACAGATGGTGCGAAGGATTCTATTGTCAGATTCAGTAAGGCTAACTCAGGTGATGGGGATATTTGGGCGTTACGTCACCCTTGAGATAATTCAAAATATCTCTTACCAGTAAGTGTGGAGGGCCGGGCATTTCCAAAGGATATGTAAGATGTCACCTGTTTGACCGCAGTTTCTTCAACATAGGTTTGTAGAATGTTGCCAGCTTAGCAGGGGTTAAATACCATGATCGACTCACCCGGGACACATTATTAAGGAGGCCCTGATGGTCCCTGCTATATGAGTCCCACGCTGGCAGAGACCATCATGGCCTCCTTAATAATGCCCTTTTGCATTACATAACAGAATATCTTAATAAATGCTTGTAGCTCCCTCAAATGCCAGTGCCCATAGTTGGTAGGCAAGAGGCTAGCATTCAGTCCCCTCCAAAAGCCGTTGTCCCGGATGAGTCTATCACAAATATCATCTGAGAGAAATTTTTAGCGTTTGTTCCCATAAAGCAGCTTGTAGATTTATGTGTATGCTGGAGGGCAGTGGTTCACTGATGATCAGTAAATGTGGCATTCAAGTCTGTCTCCCACTGTAGAAAGGGTTTGGATTTTACAAAGGTCTTTGAGCTGAAGGTAGAGAGTTGGTGTTGGTGAGGAAGCGCCACACCAAGTCGGGTATGGCATATGAGGGGTTAGCTAGTTTGGATAGGCAATATTTCAGCCGGAGGTAGATGAACAGTGTGGTGGGCTGTAGTTGGAATTCCTGTTGGATGTTAGCAAAGGGTTTGATAGAGGAGTCGCTAAAAAGGTCTTGGACATTGAAAATACCGTGGAGGCACTATTCCTTTAAAGATATGTCAGGAATCTTAAGAGTGAGAGTTTCTAAAGGGATAGGTGGAGAGATTTGCTGTGAGGGAGGGCACTGGACCACCAATAGTGCGCGCCAAGCTGCCATTGAAGCCGCCATAGGGGGAGAGATAGCTGATGGTGATGGAGGGCCATAAGGAGTGCCTAAAAGCCACATTTTTTTGTAATTCTTTTATTATGGCCAAGCATCTCAGTTACAGGTCAAGTCATCTATTATCACCAAGCTGAACAAAGGTACCAAAAGGCAGACACCAGATACCAAAAACATACAAGACCTGTGAATACATTTGCTGACAGTTTAGGAATAGCTTTGTATATACTATAACATCTATCATCAACAAATCCAAGGGGCCCGAAGGCCCATAAGTACTCATATCAAAAATCAAACAGTGAACTTACACCTAATGAAATAGAATAAATCTAGGGATAAAAGAAAGCAGGTAGATATGCTAGCGTTTCTAAATTTGTGCATCAAATATTCATCTGCGGATATTATCTCATAATACATATCTCCCGAGAAGACTGCCAATCTTCATATTTGCCGTTACAGTGGCCAAGTAGCAAGAGTATAGTAGAAAATAAAGGAAGAAAGAGGTGGTGGGGTGGTGGAATCCAAACAAAACAAGGCAAATGGGTCACTCTCCCGGAAGGTAAACAGAAGCCCAAGTAAGAAAATGTGGGCAGCCACCAGGTCTAGCTCAGTAAGGACTCGGAACGGGCGACCTCTTGCATGTAAGCTTCCATACAAGTGTAGTATCTGCAGGGCCTCCACTTGTCTCTAAATTGTTCTTCTGTATTATGTAGTGAAGCTGTCAGTTCCTCCATACGGTTAATGTAGTTAATTTTGGAGTACCACAGGACCCTGGTTGGGACTGTCTCCACAATGCAGTGACACGGGCCCTTGCCGCATTGAGGATTTGCACAGTAAGAGGTTTCTTGTACTTCCGAAGAGGTCTTTCTTTTAGGTGTAAAAAGACATGCAACCGGATTACCTTTCAAATCTACTGAGGTCAAATGTTCAATAGTGATTGTCACCTCCTCCCAAAAAGGTCTCAAAATGGGGCAGGACTAAAAAAAATGTAAATATCGTACCGCCCTCCACATTACATTGCCAACATACCTTGGGGGAAGCCCTATCCATCTTGTGGAGTATGTAGTGTACTCTATACCATCGGGATAGGATTTTGTACCTGACTTCCTGATATTGGTTCGCTATGGGGGATTTGCGAGCTAAGAGGAGAATTCTTTCCATCTGTCCTGGTGTAAACCGAATATCTAAGTCAACGTCCCACTGGCGAACAAAGGTCGGGTCGGTTCATCAGCAAGGGCTGTCAAATAGCCATACAGCAGAGACAACGTGTGCCCCAATCTTACACAGGGAATGAAAGGGAGTGAAATCATGTGGGTTAATGGGCTGTTTCAATTTCCCTAGAAGGGCCAGCCACTGCACACTTCTGCTAATAAGTCCGGGAATTAAGTCAGGATTTCCTATAACAGGAGTCATAGGGGAGGGTAATTGGTGAGAGACCCGTAGTGTGGAAGGTCGACATAACCACTGCAAGAATAGCACCAATCGGGGGATGATCCCACATGTCCTCTGGGGATAAGAAAGTGAGCTATGGCGATGTCAAGAGAGGAATGCAAGCGTCCTCAACCTTCATCACCACCCACTGCTTGAACTCTGCATTGCAATGCCAATTCACGACCCTCAAAGAGTGCACCACCCTATAATATTTGGAGGTCACCCCCTTTCGCCTTAGGAAGAGATAATAAGTGCATTTTTATCCTCTGAGATTTATGGGGCCAAATGAAGTCCCTAAAAATCGCTTGAAGCCATTTAAAAAAATGCCAAAGGGACATGGATTGGCATAGCTTGGCATATATACAAAATCCTCAGGTGAACAGTCATTTTTAAGGCATTACAACGCCCAAACCAAGTCAAGGTCAGAATATGCCAATGTTGGAGTTCCAAGCCACATTTTTAGATTTTTTTTCTGGAACTTAAGTAGACTTATCTGGCCCCATCTGGTACAAGGTATGGGCCGTAGCCATTCCCTTAATTGTGTGAGAAGAGTGGCATTGTAATAATCTTTAACATCCACATATCCTGCTCCCCCCCACTGATCTATGCTTGTTTAGTCTGCGGTGAGCGCAGCAGGGTTTTTTATTGAACCACACATATGATTTCGAAATGGGGAGTGGTAGTGTTCTGAATAAGTACAATAGTTGAGGAAGCACTAGAATTTTAAATGCTGCTAATCTGCCCGACCAGGAAAATTCATGTTTTTGGAGGGAACAAAGTCCTTTTTGCCTTTTGGCTAGAAATGGGAGAAAGTTTATGTGGAATACGTTTTTCACAGATTTAGTCAGTTGGATACCTAGATATGAGATGCTCATTTCTGCCCAGGTGAAGGGGAATTGTTGCTGTAAGAGAGTTCTAGTGACACCATCTAGGTGGAGGTCGAGAATAGTTGATTTGGACTTGTTTACCTTGTAGTACGACACTCTACTAAACCATTGTAGTGTCTTGTATATTTCATTCAGTGTTGAGGTCAGATTAATTATCATTAACACCATATCATTGGCAAACAAGCTAATCTTGTGTGTTAATTTACCAATTTGTAAGCCTGAGATAAGGGAGATTGGAAATCAATGGTGACAGAGGACACCCCTGTCTAGTACCATTAGTGATTTGGAAAGGTTGTGATAACATGTTGGAGGTGTATACTCTAGCTGAGGGGGATGTGTAGAGCGCTATTATTGCCGAGATAATATTACCTTAACCACTTGACAACTGGGCACTTAAACCCCCCTCGTGACCAGACCAATTTTCAGCTTTCAGCGCTCTCACACTTTGAATGACAATTACTCAGTCATACAATACTGTACCCAAATGAATTTTTTGTCCTTTTTTTCATACAAATAGAGCTTTATTTTGGTGGTATTTGATCACCTCTGGGTTTTTTATTTTTTGCGCTATAAATGAAAAAAGACCGAAAATTTTGAAAAAAAAAGCATTTTTCTTTGTTTCTGTGATAAAATTTTGCAAATTAGTATTATTTTTCTTCATAAATTTTGGTCACAATTTATACTGCTACATATCTTTGGTAAAAATAACCCAAATTAGTGGATATTATTTGGTCTTTGTGAAAGTTATAGAGTCTACAAGATGTGGTGCAAATCATAAAAAATTGATCACACCTGACGTACTGGTGGCCTATCTCATTTCTTGCGACCCAAACAAGCCAGGAAAGTACAAATACTCCCCAAATGACCTTTTTTTTGAAAGTAGACATTCCAAGGTATTTAGTAAGAGGCGTGGGGAGGTTTTTGATGTTGTCATTTTTTCCCACAATTCTTTGCACAATGAAGATTTATTTATTTATTTTTTTTCCCCACAAAATTGTCATTGTAATAGGTTATTTCTCTCACATGGCATGTGTATACCACAAATGACACCCCAAAATACATTCTGCTACTCCTCCTGAGTATTACGATACCACATGTGTGGGACTTTTTCACAGCCTGGCCACATACAGAGTCCCAACATGCAGGGAGCACCATCACATGTTCTAGGAGCATAAATTACACATCTAATTTGTTGACTACCTATTACACTTTTGAAGGCCCTGGAGAACCAGGACAATGACATGTGACACTGATGACAAATGGCACTGATACGTGGCACTGATGACAGATGGCACTGATACGTGGCACTGACACTGATGTGGCACTGATGACAGATGGCACTAATACGTGGCACTGATGACAGATGGCACTAATACATGGCACTGACAGACGGCACTAATACGTGGCACTGATGACACGTGACACTGATGACAGATGGCTCTAATATATGGCACTGATGACACGTGGCGCTGATGACAAATGGCACTGATGACAGATGGCACTAATATGTGGCACTGATGAAAGATGGCACTAATACGTGGCACTGATGACAGATGGCACTAATACGTGGCACTGATGACAGATGGCACTAATACGTGGCACTGACAGATGGCACTGATACGTGGCACTGATGACACTGATGACAGATGGCACTGATACGTGGCACTGATGACACTTGACACTGATGACAGATGGCACTATATGGAACTGATGACAGATGGCACTTATACGTGGCAGTGGGGACAGATGGCAGGGACATGACAGCAGGGACAGATGGCAGGACAGATGGCAGGGGCAGATGGCAGGGGCAGATAACAGTGCTGACACTTTTTTTTCGTTTTTTTTTTCTGTTTACTTACCGCCGCAGCGGTTCGCTCTCCCTCCTCACACGCTGTCTCTGTGTGAGGAGGGAGAGCCGGCGAAGAGAGATGATCTCCTATGTTTACATAACTTCCCCGACGCGCGCCTGCGGGAGCGCGCAACGCGGAAGTGAACAGGAGGACGTCCAGGGACGCCCTCCCGGCAATTGGAGTCCGCGCTGTAGCCGTCTTTCGGCTATAGCGCGGACGCCTAGTGGTTAAAAGCCAAATTTAAGAAGCACCCTTTGAAGGTAATTCCAAGGGATCATGTCGAACGCCTTCTCTGCATCTAAGGATAGAAGCAGAGAAGGCGTTTGGGAGACATCAGCGTGATGAATTTTATTAATCAGCCTTCTTTTAGCATCAGAAGTCTGACTTTTTTTATGAAACCAAATTGATCTCAGTGTATTAGCTCTGGTAAGATATTCTGCAGTATGTTTGCAATTAATCTGGCGTAAACTTTTATGTCACGGTTCAGGAGTGAGATCGGTCTAAAGTTTTGAGGGGAGTTAGGTTCCTTTCCTGGTTTTGGTGAAGTAATTATTAAAGCTTGGATCGTTTCTGAAGGAAATGTGGAGGCAGCATTGACAAAGACAGAAAGCATGTGTGGGCATAGTATTGAGTTGAATTGTTTAAAGTATTCGCCCGTGAGGCCATCTGGTCCCGGGGATTTATTGGGAAGGAGAGTAGAGGTCGTAGAAGAGATTTCTTGAGGAGTCAAGGGGGCATTGAGAAAAGCAAACTGGTCTTCAGAGAGAGATGGGAGTGCAATTTGGTTTAAGAACATGTTAGTTTCCTCTAAAAGATGGTTGATGTGTAAGACCATCCTATTTAATGTTGTACAAAGAGCTGTAGTATGAACTGAAGGCATCTGGGATAGTTGGGAATTATAGACTCTCTGAAGATTTTGGGTTGTGCAAGTATGCTATCCTTGATTCAGTTCTATGGCCTTTAATGCGCTGTGCCATGGCCTTTTCAGCTTTATTTGACATTGCTTTAAGTTTACGTTGTTGGTGTTCAAAGTTTTCAAGTAGCAAGGATCTTAGTTCCTGCCTCAAGAATAAAATTTTAGGTTTAAGGGTTTGGTCTGGGTGAGATTTGTTTTGAGTTTCAAGTTCTTGTAGAGAAGATAGAAAGGTGTTTAAACGCTGCTTCCTCCTCTTTTTTCACGAGGCCCCAGTTGAATCAACACCCCCTTGATAAATGCCTTATGCGAGTTCCACACTACACCTGGGTCAGACACTGAGCCTTCATTACATGTAAAAAATTGTGAAAGTTGTGTAGAGATCAGTTTAGCGTATTTTGGTTGCTGAATTAGATAGTTGTTAGTGCACCAGAAGTAACTATTCTGTTGGGTAGAGGAGTCTGAAATGGTGATCTGACCAAGTTATAGTGTGCATCTCGGATGTTTGAACATTTTGTAGTAGCCATTTGTCTAACAAAAATAGGTCTATACTGGAGTAGGCATTATGACGTGGTGAGAAGGTGAAGTCACGCTCGTTGGCGTGGTAGTATCTCCAAACATCATGGAGGGAATGTGCACGGAGGGCGTTTTTCATTTGTGAGTTGAGCACTTGGTTAGGGTGGTGGTGTCCAACTTAGTATCTGGAACTGTTAAAGTCCACACAAATTATTAGGTGTCCTTGTTGAATTTGTGTTGCTTTCTGGAGAGTTTTGGCGAGAAAGGAGATCTGTCTCTTGTTAGGTGCGTAGATATTCAGGATAGTGTATAGGACGTTGTTTATAGAGCATACAAGGATAAAGTATCGACCGTTGGCATCTACTGTTTGACGATAGCTGGAATGTCACCAAGTCTTTTTTGCGGTAAAGCATGAATGGAAGATGTAAGGGTATTGCTTGTTGTGACAATAAGGTAGAGGTGAGTGTAAGAAGTACATTTCTTGTACGCAGAGAACGTCACATTTGTGGGACTGGGCTGTTTTCCATAATGAATTGCGTTTTGCGGGGTGGTTAAGTCCCCTGGCATTTATTGACAAAAAGGTGACAGGCATGTCTATTTGTATAATAGGGGCCCACACAACTACGGTTTGTGATCCTTCTTAGGAGGATGCCACCTGGGGATGCAAATTATGTTCTGGATAAGTAGATCCTGGTCTATGCGCTGAGCCTATTAAAAGTATTGAGCATTTGCATGCCATAGTTGAGGGTGTTAATCACGTGCGAAGTGCCATTGCGCGTTACAAGTAGAGCAGCCAGGTTGCAGGGTATGTTTAGAGAGGTCTGGAAACAGTTGGATGTTTTCATATGGGGCTGGTAGTGCGTGCATCAGTCTGGATGCTGCGAGCAGATGATCTTTGGTTTGAAAAAAAGTGTATTCTAATGAGTACATCTCTGGATACTGAGTTAGCCAGATGAGTTGCCTTTGGGATGCAGTGAATGTGCTCTATAGTGAGCTCAATCTCTGAGCAATCAGAGAGTAGAATGGACATTAGTGTGCATGCGTAGTTGTGGAGTTCATTTTGCATTACTGTCTCGGGGATTCCTCGCAATTTGACATGGTTATATTGGGATCTATCTTCGAGATCTGCGAGTTTGAGTTTAATACATAATTGGTCTTCTTTGGCTTCATCATATGCATCCACAAGTTCATTGTTTCGGTACATTCCCCTATTTTTTCTTCTACAGACTGCGCTCTATGTTCCATGTCCTGCAAATCAGAGGAAGCTTTGTCCAACAAGGAGAAGTTAGCAAATGGGGAAGTCTTTCATGAAATTACCATGTCTTTTCATTGTGGTGTCAAGGACCGGTTGTCCTGTGGTGGGGAAGTCTGCAATAGAGGCAAGTGTGTGAGAAACGGCATAAAAGGGGTTAATCCCCTAGCTCACCTCATTGCTGTTTTCTGTTTGTATATCTATCCTCATGTGGGCCTTTGCTGGGCTGGATGTCTCTGGGCACCCAATCCTGTGATAGAGAGAGGCACTGCTGGGAGAGATAGTTCCACACTATCCTCAGTGAGACCCAAATGGCACACTGCCGCGCGGGAGGCTGAGGGACGGGTGCCATCTTGTGTCCTCCGTGGGGCTGGCTGAGAGAAGGCTGTTAGCTTCATAGGACGATGATCGCAGCAGGGTCTCAGGTAGCTCCTGAGGTACTGTACTGTATGCCGTCGCTCAAGGAGAAGGCGCCCGTCTGTTTCTCCCCACCCCGTAGAGCTATAGGCTTAAGCGACCATCACTGTTGCTAGCGAGCCACGCCCCCAAATCTGTGTATATTTAATCTGTAGGAAATTTATAGAGTCCACAAACTATGGCATATACCTGAAAATTGATCAATCCTGAGGTTTTGATGACCTAATTTCGCGAGGCCAAAAAATGTCAGGACAGTACAGATATTCCCAAATGATCTCTTTTTGGAAAGTAGACAGTCCAATGTATTCAGTAAGAGGCATTGTGAGTTTTTTGAAGCTTTTTGTCATCACTTTTTTGAAAATGAAGAAATAAATAGAAAAAGACCATAAGCCCAGTGTATTTCTTACAACTAGTGGACTCCACAGCTAAAACTACTGAAGATTAAAGTTAGATGGTCTGACCATGTTGCTAGGGTCAAGGACTACTCTCCCACCCCACAGTTGGGAACAGATGACCACATTTGTCCAGGGAGTAATAATAAATGTGGAATTTGTAGGAGGCCAGCCTTGATATCTCTTTTCCCCATAATTTATTTACATTTCCAGGCATGCTAATAAAAAGTCCCTGGACACTGACAACACAGTGGTGAAGGGAGGGGCTAGCATTTCCTTCAGGTGGAATTGTGTCTATCCAATATAAAAGAGGATGGTGGCAAGACTCTTCAAGGAAGGAAGTCCTTGCCCAGGCTGTTCAAACAGAAACACAGCTCTTGGCTTTGAAAACCCTAAGAGCTATTTTAAAACCGAGTCATTTAAAACTGGTATAGTAATCATCAGCTGTGTTATAGCTTTAGAAATAATAACAGGAGTATATCACGCTAGCTTGATTTCAGAGTGGTTATCAGAAGCTGCAGTGGATGTCTTTTATCTATATTTAAAACAGCCTACAATCCCTAGAAACTGACAACAGAACCCATTGGAATTCATATATAAACTTTACTTCCAAAATACACATTACAGATACACTGGGATTCTTGTAACCTTAAAAGGCAGACCTGCCAAATACAGACACTGAAATTGTGCCTAGTGCAAATAGTTAGAAACAGCAACATGTACAATATGACATTCCATGTTCTTATATTCATACATCTCAAGGCTCCTGCACACCTGCAAGTGCCTCGCGAACTCCCGTGAATAAACGGTGCGGTGGGGAACAGCTGTGAACACCGATCTCCTGTTCACAGCTTTTCCCCGCCGCACTGGTAACAAATATAAATTGGGATATTGCTTATCTCCTAAATTACCCAGTGTACCCTTGGGCACCCAGTCTAGGGTGAAGTGTTGCCACAGTGCACAGCTCATAATATAATTTCTGCTCTTCCCATTTCTTCTGTATTCATGCTTTACTCTCTCCTCTTTTTACCAGTGTCCTCTCCCCTGCCCCACTATTTTGGGTCTTGCAGAACTGGGGTCCTTGATTTAAATCCCAACCAGGACACTACATGCATGGGAGTTTGCAAGTTCCTCTTGTGCTTGCATGGGTTTCCCCCAGGTACTTTGGTTTCCTCCCACACTTCAAAAACATGCTGGTAGATTGAAGGATAAGTTCACCTTTGTAAAAAACAAAAATTATATAAACATCTTTTTGCTGGTTAAAAAAATAGGCAGTGCTTTTTTTGGAACCTGGAAAGCATTGCACCCACCATCAGCAGTGTAAGCTGTCTGCTCTTACCTCGTACGGGCAGGCAGTTACACACCGTCGGGAAGAGACAATGAGCTACCTAGAGCGCTCAACAGCCGGGGTAGTTGTAGTTTTCCCATTCACAGAATGCTGTGAATGAATGACACAGCCAGGCGAGTGGAGCCCACGAGGCCACTTTTTTTTTTAAATGGTGACAGCGAGTTTGGGGAAAAGATCCCTGGCTTGCTGTCACTACAGGCAGCAGATTATGGAGGAGCTGCAGGAGTGGGAACATGTTACATGTTCCACCTTAAGGCCTCATGCACACTGGACGGTATAAAAAAAAAGCCAGTAGTGTTAGCTGAAGATGTAGCTGTAGAATGAGTTTTTCAGCGTTTTTTAGCTGTAGCATTTTTAAGCTTTTTTTAAAACAAAATTATACTCCCACAAAAGCTTATTGCTCAAAAACCTCGATAAACGCCGAATAGCTGCATTTTTTGTCATTTTAAGCTTTTTTCAGAGTTAGAGCCTTTTTACAGCTGAAAAACTCCTCTCAAAACCCACTAATTCTGGGGGGTTTTTCCAGCCAGAAAATGCCCCTTCCAAAAACTGCTGATAACAGCCTATGTGTGCATAGACACATAGGATAACATGCTGGGAAGTTTACTGGTTGCAGAAAAAAAAGTCTGAAACCAAAAACAGCAGCTGTAAAAACGTCCAGTGTACATGAGGCCTAAAAACGTGTTAAACATGTTCCCAAGATGAACTTCTCCTTTAAATCAGTGGTTCTCAGCCTCAGTCCTCAAGTACCTCCAACAGGCCATGTTTTCAGGTTTTCCTTTACTTTGCACAGCTGCTTTAAATCAATATCAATGTATTGATGAGAGACATTTTATCTAAAAGGAAGTTCCCAAAACATGGCCTGTATAAAGTATAGAGCTGCACGATTCTGGCTAAAATGAGAATCACGATTTTTTTGCTTAGAGGATAGATCACGATTCTCTCACGATTCTCGCGGCGTAACATCATCTTTCACATTAAAACAAAATAAATTGTGCTAACTTTACTGTTTCATTTTTTTTTTTAATTTATTGAAGTGTATTTTTTCCCCAAATACAGTGTGGCATAAAATATTGCAGCAATTGCCATTTTATTCCCTAGGGTCTCTGCTATATATATATATATATATATATATATATATATATATATATATATATTCTCTAATGTTTGGGGGTTCCAAGTAATTTTTTTAGCAAAAAATATTGATTTTAACTAAAGTAAGAAGTGTCAGAAAAAGATTTAGGGCTCTTTCACACGGGGCGGATCAGTGATGATCCGCCCCGTGAACACCCGCTTGCTCAGCGGGGATCGCTCCGCCGATTCCCGCTGAGCAGGAAGTTGACAGGTCCATCGCTGCACACTGCAGCGACGAACCTGTCAGAGCGCCGCTCTCCCCTATGGGGGATCAGATGATGACGGACCGTAGTGTCCGTCGTCACCCAATAACGGATGGAAAAGTAGGATTTTCCTCCGTTACACTTTTCGGATCGGAGCGGGTCGGATGTCAGCGGACATGCCACCGCTGACATCCGACGCTCCATAGGGATACATGTATGTCCATTTTTCATCGGAAAACGGAGGGATGAAAAACAGACATACGGATCCCTCGTGTGAAAGAGGCCTTTGACTTTAAGTGGTTAAACTTCCTGCATTTACATGTTGTTTAAAACTTGGCAGATTGCCCAGGTTATTTGTTTACACAGAGAAGTTTATCCCTTTGAGCTAAGAAGGAAGTTAGATACAATGTTTCAAGTTCTAAACTTGGCAGACTGCCCGGATGTTTTCTTTTGACAGCTGAGTGAGCAGATAATCTCTCCACTTGTTTATATGAAAGAATCGGCAAACTCAGCAGGAGAGATCGTCAGGGGAGGTGAATCGAGATCACGATTTTTTAACGATTAATTGTGCAGCTCTAATAAAGTATATCAAATAATTACTTCTGTGATCAAATAAATAACTTCCTATACTTAATTTCATCTATAAACATTTAAACGCCATCAAAAAAACCTCAAAAATGTTCACAAAAAATCCATAAATTATATCAAGTGTCCAGTGATCAAAGTTCCTTCAAACACATAAAGAGTCTAGTGCAATAAAGATCAAGCAAAGTGATGTAGTGCTTCAGTCAAGTATAATAATCTTCTTTCACAGTGCTGAACACCTGTCCACCACATTTCATACTAACAACTCACCAGAGGTAATAACCACCAACTCTTACCACTCCCACAGGCACAGGATCCAATTACTCTTAGCCACTATAGGGTTAAACTTTTCTTCCAGGATTCTCCTTAAACCTCAAAGCCCATCAATGGAGACCACAAACTCATTCCTCAACTCTCCTCTGCTCCTGTTTACTGCTCCCTGGGAGCTGTAGTCCCTGCCCCGTCCTAACATATCACACCTCCCAGCATGCGCTGCACACACTTCCTCTCTCTCAAGCACGGTTCTGCCCAATCACAAATTCACAGTTAGCAGATTTGGAGACTGCAGATAATTATTAAAAATTGTAAAAAAATTAACAAAAATCCATAAAAATTATTAAAAAGAATGATTTCATAATTGTGTTTACTTATATAGTGTCAACAATTTACACAGCGCTTAAAACCTATTGGAGGGGCGCATCGTCACTGGTCTCACAATTCGATTAGGATTATCCTGTCAACGATTTGATTACATGATGCATCACGATTACTGCCCATGGTTTTCATAGAATTCAAGTAGTCAGAACTCCATTTTTTAAATTTTATCTGCTCTTAAAAAAAAAAAAAAAAAACACTCCCTGCATGTAGCAAAGTCTGAACACAGCAGACAACAGTATTTATTTAGAACAGTAAATACTAAATGGCACAGCCCCCTTTACATTCCACAGCCCCCCTACACTCCCATGAGACCCCCAATCTCCTGGGGCCCTGCCAGGGTACTCTAAAGTTAAAAAAAAACCAAAAACACAAAAATATCACTGCCAGACCCTTTTTTATGGATCCTTCCTACTCTGTCAGTGTCATTGTAAACCAATGCCTCTAAATACCTTATTTTTTGTTCTTCTATGGCCAGTCACGTGACCCCCTCCAACTGCTCTACTCCCATCTAAAAGCTAAACCCCATGGTGGAGGACAAGCATGGTGAGGATGAGAGTGGCATTGGTTTACAATGACACTGACACAGAGTAGGAAGGATCCATGAAAAGGGTCTGGCAGTGATTTTTAAAAAAATCTTACAGTATGCTGGCAAGGCTGCCCCAAGAGAGGTGGGGCGCGCCAGGATAACGTCATTTGTAAAATCACGATGCAGCAATTCTCTGCACTGATGCAGAATTGTTCAAGGCTGCATCACGATTCATCGATCCTACGATTTTTAACACCCCTAACATCTATAGTGTACATACACATCAGTCCCTGCCCTCAAGGAGCTTACAATCTAAAAGTTCTCTAACTCACATTCATACATCCATATACTAGGGGCAATTTAGACAGAAGTCAATTAACCTATCAGCATGTCTTTGAAATGTGGAAGGAAACCGGAGTACCCAGAGGAAACAAAAGCAGGCACAGGGAGAACATGCAAACACCAGGCAGGTGGTTTCATGGTTGAGATTCAAACTGACGACTCCAGTGCTGCCAGGCAATGGTGCTAACCACTAAGCCACTTTATTGCCCACCTCTAACATTATGGCTTTTTTTTAAATTGACTTGTTTTAAATCATAATTTTTAAAGAGAAAATGTCATCTCTGTCCCACATCGGCTCCTCCTCTGACCCGCTGTTTACTCAACGACAATCCCATTCACTTTAATGGGATGGCTGGTGATGCGGTAGTGACACAAAAGGGTGAGGAACGTGGCGGCAGCAGGTGAGTGGATGCCCGTTAACAGGCGCTGCCATAATAGATCTGAAATGACAGGTGCTCTTTAAATGTAAGGACTCATTCTTGTTGCTAGTTAGAATCTTTAATATTTGCAAACAAAACAAAGGTTTCCTATTTAGAATAATATGCTGTCAGGTTAGTAAAACAGTGATATCAGAACCGATTCAATCATACAGTTTGTAATGTACATAGATTTGCAAAACAATGGGATAAAGGAATATTCCTGAACTTTGTTTTATCTCATGGTTACTGTGAAATTGTGTGAATGCATCAATGCAGTGCAAGTTATCTCACCTTGCAGAGCTTGGATTCATTGAATGAGTTTACCAAAAATGTAAATATTGCAGAATATACAGCTTCATGCTACAAAACTAAGCTAAATTTCATGATAAATAAACCAAATTATTATTGTAGAAAACTATCCTTAGATTTTTACTCCAAAAGCATTTTATTAAAATAAATTAGATATATATATATATATATATATATTTATTATATATATATAATATATATATATATTTAATCATACTTGGCTCACAAGATGCCCTGTAAATGGTCCTGCAGCCTCGTGGGACTTATGACGTATCACTCTTTTCTGGCTGTTGCTAAGGGGTACCTTGTAATCTGCCTCTTCCTCTCCCTGGCGCCTGATGTAATTTCCCTCAGCGCCCGTGCTCGCTAGTGCTCCTGGGAGATGTGTGTCATTTCCCAGGAGTCAGTGGGCAACGCTGAGGGCTTCGTTGCCATCACAATGGGGCGGGCACTTCCGATGACGCCTGTTGTGATGGCAATGTCAGAAGTGCACGGTGCTGCGAGCCGTACCTCCTGCGCGAAGACGGGCGGTGCATGCTGGTCGCTCAGCTGCACCTGATCACGGAAGATAGTGCTTGCGGGCTTCACATGCCCAAAAGCAATATGGAAATTGCCAGGAAAGAGGAATATAAGATATCTTCCTCTATGAAATTGGCAATCGAGCGACGCTACATCCCAGAAAGGTGAGTGCTATAAATAGAAGTTTTAAACTAACAATATTCATCAAAAAAAAAAATACATTTTTACAGTTGGAACTCCGCTTTAATCCTCACCTAGGCAAACCACCATTGCTACTATTGAGGACAATGGTCCAAAACATTGATGTGCAGCTATTATTGGAGTAAGGCTGGCCATAAACAGTTCACATCTCGGCTGGTCCAGCAGAAACTGGCTGAGGTTTGAACCATGTATGGCGAGGCTGAATGTACCAAGTTGAGTGATCAACCTTGGTACAATGAGCCTGCTAGATTTTACATGATTTACATGATTATCATAGGCCGCAAGCAAATTTCCTTCCTGCAGGAAAGAAATTTGCTCTGTGTATGGTCTTTCTAAGTGCATGAAGGCAGAAGTGTCAAAGGAGAGGAGGATTTCAGCAGCTCTGAGAGGCAAACAAGTATGGAGAAAAACAAAGTCAAAAACTATTTTATAAAACAAAACCTTGGCAAATGTTCATCATTCACAATGCTTTAGCAAACTAAATGCTAGCCATTTAAGGCAGGGGTCTCCAAACTTCCTAAACAAAGGGCCAGTGTTCTGCCTTCCAGTTTAGGAGGGCTGGACTGTGGCCAATGGGAGTAGAAAATTCCCCAGCATTGATGGGAGTCCACAATGTCTCAAGCTTGGTGGTCAGGGCGATTTTATAAAATGTGGTCAGTAGAAGGAGAAAATATGTCCCATGATTGGTATTAGTGACAGGAACAGTGCACCATCCTTGGTGTCAGTGGGAGCTATAATGCTCCATCATTGCTATCAGTGGGAGGAATAGTGCCTCGCTGTTGGTGTCAGTGAAAGTAATGGTGCCTCATATTTGGTGTCAGGAAGAGGAATAATGCCACAAGGGCCGGACAAATGCAAAAAAAGGGCCGTAGTTTGGAGACCACTAATTTAAGGGGTTAGGTCTACTTTAACATAACATTGCATATATTTTTTAAATACTATATTTATTAGGCAGCAGGTAGCACGGAGACAAGGTATTGAAATTGCAAAGAGAAAGAAAAACAAAAACAAAAAAAACAAAAAAACAGGGATGAGTACTAAAGATGTAATACTTATCCAATACCTCGTCCCAGCAAGCGTTATCCATCTGTTTAATTGGTCCCCCTGCAGCACCCTCTATAGGGCACTTCGGGTCATCGCTGAACAATGACAATCATGTACATGTAGGACCAATAGATCTGCATTGTACACTAGGACAGCGAGGGACTGCTCACAGGCCAGAGTGGAGGAAAGTGACAAAAGCAAGATATATATCCCCTACAGTTCAGCATTTAACCCTTGTAACATTATATGACACATTTTGCATCCTAAAACAGACCTTTATAACTTTTTTTTCATGTATAGATGGCAGATCCTCTTCAGGCATAATCTGCAGGTTATACAGGGCAGAAGGAAAGAATATCTATAGATCCATAGCAGCCAACATCTGTGGTCCACTATGGACAGCTAGATAGGCACATAGAATTCTATTACCTAATGTTATAATTTTTTGGGAGTTTATCTTTCCATATTAGGTTTAAAATGCTGGTAAATGTTGTTTGGATCCTAAACCCACTTTGCTCTTTTACCAGCCCACTTAAGCATATCCTTCTAGGGCCAACATTTGTTGTATGTGTTGCATGGTCCAGCACAGAATCAACCAATCAAAAGGCAGTTCCATGCTGCATAATCCTGGGACTACAGGAATATTTACAGCTCTGTGCTCAGGAGCAGTTCAGAGACAGAAACCGCGTAGTAAGTATGTGGTCATATTGTCAACATAGTCTAAGTAGTATAAACTACTTTTTGGCAAACAAGTACAGTGGCTATAGCTTGCAGGCTCAGCTCAGGCAACATTTAACTACACTTTCCCATATTTTGACCATTCCCACTATCTTACACTATATACCACAAAGTTTTGTAGATGTTACCTCCATGGTTTCCCCATGATCCTTCAAAGTCCTAGGTATGCCACTGGTGGTTTACACTAGAGGGCTGCAAATTGGCATGCTAGCATCTCCCTCATTGCAATAAAAAGTAGTATAATTGATTTTGACAGTGTGTGCAGTGCTTTACAACATGAGGGCAGACAGTACAATTATAATAAATTTCAATACAGGAGGAATCAGAGGGCCCAGCACGTTAGAGCTTACACCCTAAAAAGGGAGGTCAAGTGATAAAAATGTAACAACTGGTGGGCAGCACAGTGGCTGAGTGGTTAGCACTTCCACCTAGCAGCACTAGGGTCACTGGTTCAAATCCCAATCATGGCACTACCTGCCTGGTGTTTGTATGTTCTCCCTGTGAGGGTGTGGGTTTCCACACACACTCCAAAGACATGCTGGTAGGTTTACTGGTTCCTGTCTAAAGTGTCCCTAATATGTGTATGTTTGAATGTGAGTAAGGGTCCTTATATATTGTAAGCTCCTTGAGGGCGGGGACTGATGTAAATGCATAATATATATGTAAAGGGCTGCATAAATTGATGGCTATATATACACACAGTATCTCACAAAAGTGAATACACCCCTCAGATTTTTGTAAATATTTTATTATATCTTTTCATGTGACAAGACTGAAGAAATGACACTTTGCTACAATGTAAAGTAGTGAGTGCACAGCTTGTATAACAGTGTAAATTTGCTGTTCCCTCAAAATAACTCAACACACAGCCATTAATGTCTAAACCGCTGGCAACAAAAGTGAATACACCCCCAAGTGAAAAATTGGGCCCAAGTAGCCATTTTCCCTCCCAGGTGTCATGTGACACATTAGTGTTACAAGGTCTCAGGTGTGAATGGGGAGCAAGTGTGTTAAATTTGGTGTTATCGCTCTCACTCACTCATACTGGTCACTGGAAGTATAACATGGCACCTCATGGCAAAGAACTGAGGATCTGAAAAAAAGAATTGATGCTCTACATAAAAATGGCCTAGGCTATAAGATGATTACCAAGACCCTGAAACCGAGCTGAAGCACTGTGTCCAAGACCATACAGCAGTTTAACAGGACAAGTTCCACTCAGAACAGGCCTCGCCATGGTCGACCAAAGAAGTTGAGTGCACATGCTCAGCGTCATATCCAGGAGGTTGCCTTTGGGAAATAGACGTATGAGTGAAACCAGCATTGCTGAAGAGGTTGAAGGGGTGGGGGGCCAGCCTGTCATTCCTTAGACCATATGCCGCACAATGCATCAAATTTGTCTGCATAGCTGTCGTCCAAGAAGGAATCCTCTTCTAAAGATGATGCACAAGAAAGCCTGCAAACAGTTTGCTGAAGAAAAGCAGACCAAGGACATTTGGTTCAGATGGTGTCAAGTATGTGAGGAGTACAAAGACAAGTGCGTCTTGCCTACAGTCAAGCATGGTGGTGGGAGTGTCATTGTCTGGGGCTACATGAGTGCTGCCGCCACTGGGGAGCTACAGTTCATTGAGGGAACCATGAATGCCAACATGTACTGTGACATACTGAAGTAGAGCATGATCCCCTCCCTTCGGAAACTGGGCCGCTGGGCAGTATTCCAACATAACAACCCCAAACACACCTCTAAGGTGACCACTGCCTTGCCAAAGAAGCTGAGGGTAAAGGTGATGGACAGGACAAGTATGTCTCCAGACCTAAACCCTATTGAGCAGCTGTGGGGCACCCTCAAATGGAAGGTGAAAGAGCGCAAGGTCACTAACATCCACCAGCTCTGTGATGTAGTCATGGAGGAGTGGAAGAGGACTCCAGTGGCAACCTGTGAAGCTCTGGTGAACTCCATGCCCAAGAGGGTTAAGGCAGTGCTGAAGAAAATAGCGGTCACACAAAATATTGCCACTTTGGGCCCAATTTAGACATTATTTACTTAGGGGTGTACTCACCTTTGTTGCCAGCAGTTTATACATTAATGGCTGTGTGTTGAGTTATTTTGAGGGGACAGCAAATTTACACTGTTATACAAGCTGTACACTCACTACTTTACATTGTAACAAAGTGTCATTTCTTCAGTGTTGTCACATGAAAAGATATGATAAAATATTTACAAAAATGTGAGGGGTGTACTCACTTTTGCGAGATATGTAAGTACCTGTAATAAAGAAAAATAAAGTAACTATGGGGGGATGAGCTGATGAAGTAAGATCGAGTAAGAGATAGGCAGTTGGGTAGGGAGTTCCAGATGATGGAAGAGGCGCGGAGGTCCTGGAGGTGAGCATGGGAGGAGGTGACAATGGAGCAAGAGAGCAGGTGGTCTTAGGAGGAACAAACAATTTGGTTGGTATTTTGAGACTAGGTTAGTGACGTAGCTGGGGGCAGAATTGTGCATGCCTTTGTAAGTTGTTAGGATTTTAAATTGAATCTCTTGGGTGACTGGAAGCCATTGGAAAAACTGTCATAGATGGGTGACAGACACTAAGCAGTTGGTAAGGTGGAGGAGTCTGGCAACAGCATTCATGATGGACTAAAGGGGGATAGCCTATGTAAAGGTAAGCCAATTAGGAGGAAGTTGCAATAGTCGTGACAAAAGATAACTAGGGAGTGAATTAGAAGCTTTGCGCTCCTCATTCGTTCCTCACACTAAAACAATTTCCTAATTTTTAATTAAACCAGAGCTCTTTGTTAAGTATTATTCCATGTAAATGCCAGATGTGCTTTGCAAACAGAAGTATTACTGAAGTCATTTTTTCATCTTTTTTCCTGTGAAATATGAGCCATGTGGGTTGACAGTAAACAGACTGTCCATCTAATTTGTGAAAACTGCATGGCTAACCTCTTGTCTGAACAATAAATTGGCAGATTGACAGCCAAGCCATTCAACTCCCAGCAGAGAAAAAAGCCAAGAATGTTTGAGGAAGCCCTAGTTTAATTCATGTCCTCATATAGGTCATCTGAATCTGACCCAATTTTAAGTGCAGCTAGAAAAATAGATTTACGTCCTGGAAGCAAACTGTTCAGAAGGTCCCAACAGGGATTTTATTGCTAAGAGCAAACATACCAGGCTTGATGCACAAAAGTTCATCAAGGGATATGTTATATGAGAACAAAAAAACATTAAGTCTTTTTTTTAGTTATTTAATGATTCATTAAATTTGCATTTCCTTTTTTCTTTTTTAAACTCGCATATTTAAGCACAGACCACGAGCAAATGTTTTCTTGTGAGACTATGTGGCAGTTGGAAAAGTAGTTTTTGTATGCAAAAAAAGTGTTGGATGGATTGCCATGAAATAGCATTTTTTTCAGCAGGAAATTACGCATATTCAACAGTAAGCCACTTTAAGATTCATTAGTATCCATCCCAGCTGTGGTCACTAAAGTTTCTGACCTCACGGATCACTAAACTCACAATTTTAAAACCTGCGGACCACTGACATGAATTTTACATGTTTTATACACACAATGCTTTGGCTCCCCTCCCCCTGGATCACACTGCTGCCCTATACGCACAACTCTCTTGCTCTCTGCCCCCCGCCCAGCACTCTGCATAACACAGCTGCCTTACACAGACTCATCACTGGATCTCACCTCCTTATCCAGCCATGTGGTCGAGCTCCGTGCTCCCTCCCACACTGCTATTGGAAGTCCCCTCCTCCCGCTCTCTGCACTACTCCTGACACCTCCCTCTGAGTTCACAAATACCAGAACTACATAGGAGGCATCGGGTATCAATACGCGCTGACAAGTATTAACTGTCAGCACGCATTGAAAACACTGGAAACAACATTGGGCAGTATACATCTGCCACAATGTTGACTTGCGGAAGAACCTTAGGGGACCACCAACATTTTCTCGCGGACCATCAGTGGTCCATAGACCACTCATTGGCAACCACTGCTCAAAAGCATTATCTTGCTTGGGAAAGAAACCCCACATCGCAGCACTGCCAGTATGAGTGCCACTGGTAAAAATAAGTATGAATCAAGCTCCACATTTTTGCCAGTTCCGGGTCCCAGAAGGAAAATGTCCCCTATGCCAGAAAATCTTATCCGGGTGGAATCCATTACAACCCAGGTTAAAGTTACCTGACAAGTATCTTTTACTACTCTTCTTGTCTATAGACAGTTGGGTGGTAAAATAATTCACGCAATTCATATTTGCTGAAACTTCAACATAGTTTCCCTCCAAATTACCAAGTTTTCCTAACTGGTATAAAACCAAACTGCTAGAGGTGGAGAAAATACACCAGACTCCAGAACACTGGAGTCCACTTTCAAGCTCTGTTATCTTTCTATATTCCAGTTAAAACAAAAAAAAATTGGCTTGATAAAACATTTAGGACACTTTAACAATAAACTGCCAAAAGCTATCAGGAAGAGCAGTTGTCTTATTTACACAAAAAAAAAAAAAAAAAACACATTCATTCTCCAATAGTGA
Source organism: Aquarana catesbeiana (assembly GCF_042186555.1). Classification (NCBI taxonomy): domain Eukaryota; kingdom Metazoa; phylum Chordata; class Amphibia; order Anura; family Ranidae; genus Aquarana; species Aquarana catesbeiana. The sequence continues at coordinate 560,247,776 of NC_133328.1, forward strand.
CCCTCCAAAATAAGGTTGGGCTTAATTGGGTATAGCTGTGACCAGACAAGGGCATTGCTAGGCAGATTTGTGCAGACTAGGGCTGCAATTACAGTTATCCTATCTGAAAAGAATGCCCAATATATATATATATATATATATATATATATATATATATATATATATATATATATATATATATATATATATATATATATATATATCATAGTATAACTATGCAGTGTTAACACCATTTATATGCAAAAGAACCAGATTTCCTGAAAATACTTTTTTTTGTAACATCTAAAAGCATTAATAGAACACTGCACACATTTAGGGAATCCTAACATGTTTGACTTTATCGTTGTATAGTGTTTTGTGTCTCTTTTATTTTACTTTTTTCATAAACTCATTACTTTTTTAAATTTACTTTTCATATCTTTTCTTTATTTTTCAAGTAAACATTCAATACAGGGCGAATCCTTGAAACTTTTGTCACAAATTATTATGGGTTTTCTACAAAGTACACAGCTGAGCCAGATGTTTGCCTCCAATCTCTTTCTTCTGCCTTCTGACTCCTTCTGAGTTGCCTAAATTTAATTTCAAGTTGAGCTACTGAGCTGTATAAACAGCAGGTTTTATTCACTGAAGTAGTTAATGCTCAACTCCAGGGAGATGTAGGAAAAAAAATCAATTTCAAGCAGTTATTAATCAGAATAAAATATACTTTAAATACAATTAGTGTACCTCCATTTAGCTTGCCATCAACCTTTTTAATCTTAAGCAGCAAGCTTCTCTAGAAAAATGTATGATTTACCTAAATTGCAGCTTATAATCATGCCCTCAAGTATCTCTTGCACATCTGCTCCCATAGAATGGAAATCAAGGCAAGAAGGTATCAGCAATGCTTGCCTATCTTTTCCCTGTGACGTGCAAGTCTCCACAAGAAATTGCAGCTCCAAAATCCCAGGTGATGGTGGGATGCTTGCCCCACTTGCAGTTCGACTTCAGAGTACAGATACCTTTTACTAAACTATCACTTAACCACATTTCCCAGCCCTCCTAAACTAAAACTACACAAACACTGTAGACCAGCCATTCTCAACCAGGGTTCCATGAACAGTAGGGTTTCTCCAGAGGTTGCTAGGGGTTCCTTGAGTAAAGAGCGATTTTTGCCTCTCAGATAAGTAATCACTGACATCAATGATCTTTTCAGATTCTAAGGGGAAATTCTTTCCAATGACCTCAAATGTAAGGAGCAATCTTCCCACTAACCATCACACTAACGTACTGTGAGCCTTAAATACAGCAATTATTAGCAGGGGTTTCCCTGAGATCAGAAAGTTATTTAAAGGGTTCCCATGTAAAAACGGTGGAGAAAGACTGCTTTGGGTGTGTTTATTTACCTTAGTTTCAGAGCTGTTGCCCACACCTTCGACAGTAAAATTTACTTCAACTCTGACCACACATGAACCCTATTGACTTGAATAGGACTATACAGTATCCGAGGATCTCCAGTCTTGATACACGCCTATATACAGAATTTAGATGTAAAAAATGTAAACAAGATAGCAGGCTGGAGCTCCGCAAGAAAGGCATTTAAAAGTTGGGGTAGTGGTGGTGTGTGTGGGAAGATGAAGGTCGAAGGGAGTCAGTACACTTTAGCTTGGGAATGAAGGTAGGGAAAGTTTTTAGTGAATAGTACACCTGTAGTTTAAATGATCTTGCCCTAGAAATATGCTGGCTAAAACATAACTGGTAGGTACTCGTGTCACTACTACCAATTTCCTTTCCTCAACATTTTAAACACGAGGCCCACTGTGGCTCCGTTTTAATATCTTCAGTGAGAAATTGCATGTTCAGTGAGAAAATAAGTTTTACGGGAAATTGGCAGCTGTAGTGCAGAGATAGGCACTTATGCCCAGGTGAATGATCCAAAGTACTTGTAATCAAAAATACTGTCCTTAAAACCTTGGAGTAATTACCAGTTTTCAGATGATTGGCAATCAAGTAATTAAACTGTACTTGCTATGTTTCATCAACATAAAATGTGTTCGTTGTTGAGGAAAAAAACGTTTTGGAGAATTCACTCTACTGGGAGAAGGAACTGTCAGCACATCATAAGATTGAAGCAATTAAAAAGCATCAGACTGTAACCAGGCATGAAACTGTGACATTAAGAATGCTTTGCATATAGAGATCTTGTAAGAAAAACACAGGCGTCCTGCGACTATCCAGCTGTTGTGGAATGCAGCAACCACGGCTACGGAGGAAAGCATCTCTCTATGAAAAATGTGAACCTTGGGCCCCATGACATATCCCCATAGTAACAAAAACCTTCCACATAGAAAACACATCATGATGTTGTCTATATTGGTGCAATGAGAACGAAAGAGACCAGCGTACACAATACCGTACCACCCACAATTTGTAAATCTTAACATAAAATAACTCTGCCCTCCATCTAGACATAGGAGGTCTGGGCAGGGTTTACTCTAGAGCAGGGGTCTTCAAACTTTCTAAACAAAGTGCCAGTTTACTGCCCTTCAGACTTTAGGGGGGCCAGGCTGTGGCCAGTGGGAGTAGATATTGTCCTGGTGTCAGTGGGAGGATAGGGTCCCATTGTTGATGTCAGTAACAGGAATTATGTCACACTGTTGATGTCAGTGGGAGTAATAGTGTCTTCTAGCAGTGGAAGTAAAAGTGCCCCAAGGGCTGGATAAAGGCAAGCAAAGGGCATCAAGTTTGGAGACCACTGCTCTAGAGCAGCCTTTGTGAATTTTTTTTTTTTGTAACATGGAGGAACCTTTAACCTTGTAGCCTCGGGGAACCCCTGTCAATAATTACTACACCTCCAGCTCATTGTCGATTAGAGCGGTGGTCAGAGGGAAGAATGCTCCGTATATTTGTGGTCCTTGGGAAGAATGCAACCCTTACAGATGGCTTTAAAAAAAAAAAAGAATTCTGGTAACAATGGTTATATATCTCAAAGGCAGAAATTGCTCATTCTTCAACTCCTAAAAACCCTTTGGGGAATCCTAGGGTTCCACGGAATTCTGGCTGACAAAGGCTGCTTTAGAGCTGCGTACGTGTGGTGTGTGGTTACATGCAGTAAATGTAAAGCTTGTGCATATAAAAAGCATGTAGAAGAGCCATGTGCTGATTGTTTCAGTTAGATTTTGACCAAAATCAACCAGCACCTTTTGAACTTGTGGTAAATATAATAAAATTAAATTAAAATGCTGAACTAAAAACTATCAGCACCTGTCACACCCACTCTGCCAGAAGCTCCACATAAGCATAGGCACACCCACGGCAACATTGGTACCTGCTAGTAGGCCAAGAAGCTGCACTGCAGGATATTGGTAAATGGATCTCTAGGCAATAAAGAAAGGCTTGTTCTAACAGCTGTTTAACACATTTAGGTTAACTTTAAAGTGCACCTGTACCCAGAATATAATCACTAACTATTGACATATTCTTAAAGTGGTAGTAAACTTGTTTTTTTTTCATTTGTACCATCATTTTGTTTCATTTGTTATAATAAAGCTGACCTGTAAGTAAAATGGATATCTCTTCCGAAATGTCCACCAATTAGGAGATATTCGAGCGAGCAGCAGCTGGTGTCGTCACCGGCGCATGTGCGCTGCAGGAATGGCATATCTGGTTAGGGGGGGGGTTTGCTGTAAAACTGTGGCTAAACAACCTGTTTTTACCATCCTGTGTAATCGAGGCCTAAAAGAGATTTAAAACAAGCCCTTACTCACCTTTCTAGCTGCTTGCCTAATGTTGTAATTCATTCTCGAAGATCACAAGACTCGGGTTTCACGTGCTTTTTTTAGCAGCTTAGATACACCTGCTGGTTTACATTAGAGGGCCGACCCAAATCTGTTCTCATACAAAAAAAGCACAGGTTTCTATGCATCTGTCATAGGCATAGGTGTGCACAGAAAATTGTATTAGGGTGTGCACCTCAAAGCTCCAACACATATGCCTTTGTGACATATTAACCGGCCTCTTCCCCACTCGTCATCCTAAAACAATGGGGGGGAGCAGGTGAGCACACAAGGGGACCTGGGCAGCAGAAAGAAAAGGAACTGGGACAAGAGAAGTGGCATACATTGGTACCAATCCTCTGTATTTTCCTCCCGTGGCAACTGAATTTTGGCGAGAGGAAGAAGAGGAGAAGCCTACTTTCAGCTGCTGCAGAAGAAAATACAGATTGGTCCAGGTTCTGGGGGTCGGCAAGTAAGGATCGCGGCTTACCTGTCACCTGCCCACAATTGATGGGTTGCCAACTCCAGGATTAGGGTGTGCCCAGGCACACCCCTTGCCCACGCCTATGGTCATAGGTTTGAAGACTAATTTCTCCATAATACCTAAAGCTACACAGGTGAAGTGGGGCGTGTTTGAAAGTACTTTTACCACTTATTGAGAATACATAAATAGTTAAGTGAACCTGTGCTCAGACAATGCACAACCTAGACAATAATAAGATTTACAGTAATGACTTCCTTTGCCCTAGGCACAACCGTTATATGTTCCACAATGCCTCGTCAGATTATTGCCAAGAGGAAGTGGGTGGATTGATGGCCTTCAACAATGCCAGAACTAAATATGAAAGCATCAAGGTGGTAGGTTGTGCTTTCTTTTCTTTTACAGCTCAAAGCTTAAAGTGACTCTAAACTCTGGTTTGAAAAAATTATGTTCAAATGTGTATTCCTAACGCAGGAAAGTACCTTCTATTGCTCCCAGCCTCTCCAAATCTCCATATTCCTCTTTTTGGTTGCTCCCAACCTTCTCCAAATCTCCATACAGTATTCCTCTTTTTGGTTGCTGTAATCTGACTTCTTGTTAGAGCAGGAGTGTCCAACCTGTGGCCCAGGATGGCTATGAAATCGTAACATTACTTAAAAATTATGATTTTTTGGGGGGGATTTACAGCAGTGAACACATGTGGCAGAGGAAAAATTTGACATGGTCTCTCTACTAAAATTTTAGAAGTTTTATCTTTCCAAAGAAAAAATCTCCCACTCTTTACAATCACACCTTATTCATGTCATCAGTTTTTCGGCAGCACCTACAGTATCTCACAAAAGTGAGTACACCCCTCACATTTTTGTAAATATTTTATTATATCTTTTCATGTGACAACACTGAAGAAATTACACTTTGCTACAATGTAAAGTAGTGAGTGTACAGCTTGGATAACAGTGTAAATTTGCTGTCCTCTTAACCGCTTCAGCCCCGAAAGTGTGCACCAAAAAAAAAAAAATTGTGTCCTTTTTTTCCCCACAAATAGAGCTTTCTATTGAAGGTATTTGATCATCTCTGCGGTTTTTATTTTTTGCGTTAATACTAGGGGACGATCAAGGGGTTAACAGTGTTCCCTTTCTGTGTTCTAACTGAAGGGGGGAGGGGACTGTCTAGGGAAGATGACAGATCGCTGTTCATACTTTGTATGAACAGATGATCAGTCTCTTCTCCCCTCAGAGAACCGGAAACTATGTGTTTACACACACAGATCCCGGTTCTCGGTGGGTCACGAGCGATCGCGGAAGCCACTCACATCGTCCTTGGGGGCAAGCAGCGGGCACGTGCGTGCGCCCCTAGTGGCCACATAACGTCGTTTCACGCATGCCCCTAGTGGGCACATAACATAGTTTCGCCCAGCCGTGCCATTCTACCGCAGTAAAACTGAGCCGGCTGGTCAGCAAGTGGTTAAAATAATGCAACACACAGCCGATAATGTCTAAACCACTGGAAACAAAAGTGAGTACACCCCTAAGTGATACTGTCCAAATTGGGCCCAATTAGACATTTTTCCCTCCCCGGTGTCATGTGACTCATTTGTGTTCTCAGGTGTGAATGGGGAGCAGGTGTGTTAAATTTGGTGTTATCGCTATCACTCTCTCATACTGGTCACTGGAAGTTCAACATGGCACCTCATGGCAAAGAACTCTCTGAGAATCTGAAAAAAATCATTGTTGTTCTACATAAAGATGGCCTAGGCTATAAGAAGATTGCCAAGACCCTGAAACTGAGCTGCAGCACGGTGGCCAAACCATACAGTGGTTTAACAGGACAGGTTCCACTCAGAACAGGCCTCGCCATGGTTGACCAAAGAGGTTGAGTGCACGTGCTCAGCGTCATATACAGAGGTTGTCTTTGGGAAGTAGATGTATGAATGCTGCCAGCATTGCTGCAGAGGTTGAATGAATGCCAAACATGTACTGTGACATACTGAAGCAGAGCATGATCCCCTCCCTTCGGAGACTGGGCCGCAGGGCAGTAATCCAATATGATAACGACCCCAAACACACCTCCAAGACGACTACTGCCTTTCTAAAGAAGCTGAGGGTAAAGGTGGTGGACTGGCCAAGCATGTCTCCAGACCTAAAACCTAATGCGCATCTGTGGGGCATCCTCAAAGCGCAAGGTCTCCAACATCCACCAGCTCTGTGATGTCATCATGGAGGAGTGGAAGAGGACTCCAGTGGCAACCTGTGAAGCTCTGGTGAACTCCATGCTCAAGAGGTGGTGGCCACACAAAACATTGATACTCTGGGCCCAATTTGGACATTTTCACTTAGGGGTGTACTCACTTTTGTTGCCAGCGGTTTAGACATTAATGGCTGTGTGTTGAGTACAAGCTGTACACTCACTACTTTACATTGTAGCAAAATGTAATTTCTTCAGTGTTATCACATGAAAAGTTATAATAAAATATTTACCAAAATGTGAGGGGTGTACTAATTTTTGTGAGATACTGTATATTTGTGAGCAACTATTTTCAAGGATAAAGCACACGAAGGGCAAAATTAGAACCAAAAGATCTGATGAGCACCTTGAGAATTAATTCAGAATTGCTACTCCATCCATCAAACCAGATATTGATGTCTTAGTTTCCATTGATGCCAACGATGGGGCACTATTCCTCCTACTGATAGCAATGCTGGGACACGATTCCTCCCACTGACACCAATGATGGGGCACTATTTGTCCCACTGACACAAGCGATCGGGCATTATTCCTCCCACTAATACAAAAGATGCATTGTTTACTCCCACTGATGCCGAGATCATTTCTACTCCCAATCTCCCAATGGCCACAGTTTGGACCCATAAAGTCTGGAGGACAGAAATAAACTGTCCTTTTGTTTAGAAAGTTTGAAGACCCCTTCCTTAGTTTATCAAAAACAATAAAACAAGCAAACTGTAAGACAATGACCACCTTTTGTTTTGACGCACCCGGAATTTCAGTGGAGGTTCAATTGCACTTTAATTTTCTGTCTTGACTGGCATGTACATTTAAACCCTTCCAACTATTCTTTTTTTTTTTTAAGACAGTAAAAAAACTTCAATGACTATCATTTAAAGACATTTCTTGAACATTTGGTTCCGTCTTTCAAAGGGGACATTGAAATAAGTATCCAGCGAATGATGCCAAACATTATTATGCCTCTTAGAATCAGACAAAGAGCCACTTATCTGTGTAAAAATAGAATTTGGCTTGTCAGCCACCAAATTGTTACAGCAGAAAACTACTGAAAATAAACATTTTAGATCTTTCTGTGAATGGGGTTTTTAAAGAGTTTTCAAAGGATTTCATTGGTTGAAATCAATCTCATTAAGCGGTTTTCAACTTGAGTTCACAGAAAGGTAAGCACATAAAGAAGATCTAATAAACAACCCCCAGAGCAGTCCTCATGAAAAGCATTTACTGCCTCTTCCCTATAGACACAGTGATTGTGACCAGCTATGCCTAAGACGTAAGAACGGCAGGACTGACTGTGTATGTTTACCGCTGTTAGTCACTTTATGTATTCATTAAAAAAAAAACATTAACATTTAGGAGGAAATTGAAGGGGTTAATTGTGTGCCTAAAATGCGTAATGTGTGCTGGTTTCAGTAAGATGTGTCGGCCTCGTTTCCCTAATCTCTGCTCCGTAATGTCATTCGCTAAATCGATTAGCAGGTCCCAGCCATAAATTGTTGGCCAGGGCCTGCTAACCAATTTGTGCTGTAGCGAATAACAGCACAGCCGGGGTGGTGGGTGCGCACGTGCCCCCTATCCAGAAATGCCAGATCACGTACATGCAAGTGATCTGCCGCAGCGGGGCTGCCCTGCCACAGTATAAGTGCGGTGGGCGGTCCGCAAGTGGTTAAGTCTGATCTTTGGGCCTGTGTAAGGCCCCTTTTACATGGGCTTTCCTTTGAGGTCCACCTGTCAGTTTTTTAGGTCTAAGCAGGTCTATTAGTAGGCAGATGTAACACGGACTTGTGTGAGTTTACAGCTGCCTGCCTCCGAGTCCATCCAGGTCCAGGAAAAAAAGAAAAAAAAAAGAATAATGAGGGATTGGAGGCAGGTGGGTGTAAATAGAAACAAGTCTGTTTACATCCAGCAGTCCATGGATCCAACACGTGTCCGCCACAGTCCGCTGTCAAAATGCAGACAGACTGAACAGCACAAAAGTGACATCCATCCCGTTCAGCTCTGATTCTGCAGGGGATCGGCTCACAGATCTGCTGCTGAACCAAGTGGAAAGGCCTCCTGTGAAAAACTCTAAAGCCGCGCACACACGAGCAGAATGTCCGACAGAAAAAGTCAGACGGAAGCTTTTCATCGTCTATTCCGATCGTGTGTGTGCCTCATCGGACTTTTTTTTTTAGAAAATTCTGACGGTCCTAGAAATAGAACATGTTCTAAATATTTCCGACGGAACCAATTCCTATTGGGAAAACCGCTCGACTGTATGCCGTTCCGACAGACCAAAAACGACGCATGCTCTGAAGCAAGTACGAGACGGAGGCGTGGCCAGGCAGAGCATGTAGCAGGACACACTTCTCCTCAGCTCCGCCGAAAATCCTGGTAATCATCCTTTGGATCACTCATCCAGCCCGCTGATACCTCCAATCGGAACCACACGCCATCTGGGCCTCAGCAGACCCATTCATCCGACCGATTTGCAGCTGAAAAACATGCCAAAACGGGACAAGAATGGTGGAGGCCAGCCCGCAGCACAGGCCCAAGATGGTGCTCTGCCACAGCGATCTCAAAAGGAAAAATATAAGGAGGCAGCCCAGAAACTCCTGTTTGGCAATAAATCATCAAAAGAACTACCATCACCCACATCTGACCTCAGTGAAGGAGAAGGAAGCCAGCTGGAGATGGATAATACTATTCCACTGGAGGATGGCGCTGGATCCCCTTCTGACTGGGCCGCAGTGAGTACAGTATCACATTCCTATCAGGGCACTCAGACACCAAGTATGCCCCTGGATAATGCTGAACCCACTCTCAGAGACATTCTCTCTGCAGTGACTATATGCAACAGATCCATCTCAACCCTGACTGATGAAGTGAAGGGTGTTAAAGCTGAGATATCCTTTGTGAGACAGGACATGCAAAAGCTGAGAGAGCGCACAGCTGCAGTGGAGAGCAGGGTCAGTGTAATTGAAGATGATTTAGTACCCATGCAGAGAGATTTAAAGTATAACTGCCATCTTGCAGATCAGCATGCAGCGCGTTTAGATGATTTGGAAAATCGCATGCGCCGCAACAATGTCCGCGCCTTAGGATTCCCAGAAAGGATAGAGGGTAAAGACCCTGTCACCTTCATCGAACAATGGCTCCTCACTACATTTGGAAAAGAAGCATTCTCTCCGCTATTTGCGGTGGAGAGAGCGCATAGAGTGCCATCTCGTCCACTACCCCCTGGCAATCACCCTCGTGCTTTTCTGTTTAAGCTCTTAAACTACAAAGACAGAGATGCCATCCTTGCTAAAGCCAGAACCATGGGAAGTAAGCTGTCTATTGAAAACTCCAAAATCTCCCTGTTTCCGGATTTTTCGGCTGAACTCCAGAGGCAGCGAGCAAAGTTTATGGATGTCAAACGAAGATTAAGAGACCTTAACTTGCCATATGCGATGCTATATCCTGCCCGCCTTAGGGTAGTCGCACTCGGAGAAACCCGCTTTTTTGAACGCCCGGACATGGCGGCTCAATGGCTAGATCGTGAGGATAGGGCCCTTAAAGCTGCCAGACCACAAAGAGATGTCCCTGCTTAAGAGATAAGTCCTAGATATGCAAAAACCTGGCAAGACCCGGTCTATTTTTGCTGGGATAGATCCCTGGGCCTTAAGATTCAAAACAATTGTTATCTAAGGAGGACAGTTCCTACTCTCATATTCGATGTTCAGGCGGTCGAGGAGAACTGTTTGTTTGTCTTACCCTCCTCCCCACGTTTTTTTTTGTTTCTTTTGCCCCTTTTTTTCCACATTTTTGTCTGCAATTAATGAAGCAATACGTGCCTACCGTAGCTGTGAAACCCCTACGGGAACTAACCTACTGGTTAACTAGGAGTTTTCAAGGCTTTTACCCCCCCCACACCTGTTGTGTGGGAAAAGTTAACACTGCAGCCAAGTGGCTGTGTGAACTGCTGACCTTTAGATTCTTGCCATGCAGAGTAACATGCATTAAGCCAACAATTTACTGTCTTCTGTACCTATATACTACCCTAATAATGTATTTCTCTTTGCCTTGCAACATGATTTCATGTCTACAAATACCTACATGTTCTCTGAAAGGAGAAATCAAGCATGATTTGGGGAAAGGGGGCCTATCCCCCCTTCCAGATAATATGTTATGGTATGACCTGGGAGGTCTGATGAGAATTATGCCGGCCTGGTCAATACTCCTGAAACAAGATGGGGATGGCTAAATTGTCCATTGTGACTTGGAATGTCAGAGGACTGGGAAATCCAGTAAAAAGAGGGGCGGTCCTTAGACATCTCAAGTCGCTGAATGCGGGGGTAGTCTGCCTACAGGAGACCCATTTCTCTGCGGACCCTCCCCCCAGCCTCAGTCCACGATTGTATACTAACCAGTTTCATGCAACCCACTCCACTTACTCAAGGGGAGCAAGTATATTGTTCAGAAAAGATACTCAATTCAATTGCATTAGAAAACGCATTGACCCGGCTGGCAGATATGTCTTTCTTCTATGCTCAATTACAGGCCTCAAATGTATTCTTGCTAGCATCTATATACCCCCACCGTATAACTCAGAGGTTATCAGGCACCTAGCAGGTTTTATGGCCCAATACCCAGAAGTACCCTTACTGGCAATGGGGGACTACAATAATTTCTTAAATCCTCTCAAAGATAAATTTCCTGTACCTACTGCTGGCATATCTCAGGTGAAAGGTAGCACCCCCTTTGCCAGAATACTTGAAGAAACAGGGCTAATAGATGTTTGGAGATCCAGACACCCAAACGATAAAAAATACTCCTGCCACTCAGCCTCACATGACGGGTTATCCAGAATAGATTTGGGCCTTGGGAATGACAAGATGCTACATTTAATAGAGGAATCTGGCTATGCAGACAGGCATATATCTGACCACTCGGCACTTTGGGTAACCATCTCATTACCAAATAGATACAGACGGCCAATGTGGAAACTCAATCCCTTTTGGCTCTCGCTGTTTGCCGAGCCAGACCCTATAGCCAGGGCACTTACACTGTTTCTACAGGATAATATTGGTACGGCTGGACTGGGGGTGGTCTGGGATGCAGCGAAGGCCTTTTTGAGAGGACAACTTATCAAAACAATATCACGGATTAAAACTGACACCAAGGCTTGGGAACTATTGGTACGAAATAGAGTCACTGAGACTGAAAACGATTATATTAATAACCCCACAGGAGACAATAAGAGGGCATGGTTGAGTGCACAGACAATGTCTGGGCAACTAGCGTTGCAGCTGGCGGAGAACAAACGCTTTTTTTTGCAACAATCACATTTTGAGGAGGGGGAGACGACTGGTCATATGCTTGCAGTAATGGCGCGGTCTCAACAATCGACCTCTCTCATCTCCGCCATCTGTGACGCACAGGGCGCTCTGAAATGCTCTACTCTTGATATCCTGACGGTCTTTGGTGATTTCTATGCTGATCTCTATACTTCTAAAGTTACACCCACTGACAGTGCAATAACAGACTTCTTAGGTAGCTGTGAACTCCCCAGTCTGCCAATAGAAGATAGGGTCATGCTTAATGCCCCTTTAACTGCAGAAGAACTGGATATCGCCCTATCTCAAACTAAAAACAATAAAGCACCAGGTATAGATGGCCTCCCTTCAGAGATATACAAACGCTACGCTGATTCCATGCTCCCCACACTACTGAAAGTTTACAATGAGGCATTAAAGGAGGGTTCACTGCCAAGCTCAATGAATGAGGCGATCATTATTGTTATTTTAAAACCGGGTAAAGATGCGAATTCCCCGGGATCTTATAGACCCATTTCATTGCTCACATCCGATATCAAGTTGCTGGCCCGGATGTTAGCAAACAGATTGGCCAAGGTAATTCATAAAATAGTACATAGGGACCAATCCGGGTTCATCCCCACGAGATCCACGGCCCAAAATATAAGAAGACTATTCCTGAACTTACAGCTCCCAGTGGACAACACAGGCAATAGAGCAATTTTCTCGCTGGACGCAGCTAAGGCCTTCGACAGTGTCGAGTGGCCTTATCTGTGGAAAACACTACAAAACATGGGACTGGGAGATACCTTTATTCGATGGGTACAGCTTTTGTATGCTGCGCCCACAGCCAGGATACGGATTAATGGGGAACTTTCAGAACCTTTTCCTTTATTTAGAGGCACCAGACAGGGGTGCCCATTGTCGCCCCTGCTGTTCGCCTTGGCCCTGGAACCTCTGGGAGCAAAAATTAGAGGAGACTCTAGAATAGCGGGATTCCAAAGAGGTATGAATAAAGACGTAGTGTCCATGTACGCAGATGATACCCTGCTCTACTTAGGAGACACAAAAGATTCATTACAAACAGTCATGTCCCTCATTAAGGACTTTGGGGAATTATCGGGCTTCTCCATTAACTGGGACAAGTCAGTGCTGATGCCGCTTGACCCCCTGAACACTCCATTACCATTAGGTGCAGAGATGATACAACAAGTAAGCTCATTCCGCTACCTGGGGATCCAGGTGACCCCTAACCCAACCACTTATGTTGAACAGAACCTAACACCCTTATTAACTAAATTCCGTGAAAAAAGCAGGGCCTGGTGTAAACTACCCCTGTCTGTCGTTGGTAGAATTAACCTTATTAAAATGGTCTGGGCACCACAACTGCTTTATATTTTTAACAATTCCCCGGTATGGATATCTAAAAAATGGTTCGATAGAATAGAGACCCAATTCAGAGAGCTCATATGGAGAAAAAAAATAGCGAGGATAAAACTATCAACATTACAATATGGCAAAGAGGAGGGGGGACTTGCAGTCCCTCACCCCAGGATGTATTATCTCGCTTCCCAGCTACAACAACTAGGAGGATGGGGCTTGCTGGACCCGAAAGACCCGATTCGTAAACTTGTAATACTAGAAGACAATAACTATTCAGCACTGACAAATTTGGAGGCGGGATTCCTGCACTTAGACCCGGAAGCTCCTACGGTTAAATTATTGATTTCACTTTGGGCCTATGTCAAAAAACTAATAGGCATCACGGGCTTTCTGTCCAGCACGCCTCTCTGGCGAAATAGACAACTGAAAGAAATACAAAAACTAAAAGGCTTCAAGAGCTGGGAGGACGCAGGCATCAAATATATCTCACAATTATACCAAGATAACACTCTCAAATCATTCCAGCAGATCCAAACAGAGTTTGGGATCCCACATAATAATTTTTATAAATACCTCCAACTGCGACATGCCTTACAAACCCAGAATAGAACTGTCAGGATCCAACCAACAGAACATCCGATTATACAGGATGTATTTATGGATGAAGTTAAAAAGGGCATGATATCTAGATGCTATAATACACTTATAGCACGAATACAAGACCCCTCTAGACTACCATGCAGACAGCAGTGGGAGGAGGATATAGGAGCAATAGATGGAGACACTTGGGAGATATGCCTTATGAATGCCCCCCTGGTATCAATTTCTACGTCACAGAAACTTTCACATCTTTACCTTCTACATAGGGCGTACAGAACCCCCCTTCAACTCTATAAATGGGGAATTAGGGACTCACCCCTGTGCCCGAAATGTGAACGGGATCATGGAAATTTACTCCACATGATCTGGAAATGCCCCAAGCTATTCAGATATTGGAAGGAAGTACTGGACACGATTTCAGAAGTATATATGATACCTCTTGAGAGAACTCCAGTGGTATGTGTACTGGGGGGAATAGATGAAGAGTTAGCACCCCCACCTACACGTATAACGCTTATTCGTTTACTATACATAGCGAAGAAACTAATTGCCCATTGGTGGATTACCCCGAGAGTTCCCACAAGAGTGCAATGGATAGACAGCGTGAACAGGCTCCTAATAAGAGAAAAAATAACCTACCAACGTAGGAAGGCTCCACAAAAATTCCTCTCCATATGGCAGGCGTGGTTAGACGTTCCTGGTTTGGCCCCGCACCAATTAATTAAAGATAAGTTACTCTTGGGTTGATGTAGACTTGACTACTGTATAGAAATTATACGCATGCAAGGAAGTGTGGAGTATAAAAAGAGACAGCCCCTGTGGGATATATAACAGTATATATGATGAGGTACTGCATGGCAAGGTTTTACTCTGCTTTGTTCCTATCTTTCTTTTTCTCTTTCTCCTTTTCTCTATTTCTCCTGTCTTTCTCCTCTATTTTATTTCTTTACTTTACCGATGAATACTATATTGAACTAAACATAACGAATCAAGTCAAGGTTGTCGGAATTATAATGCAGTAGAGTTGATTTTGATATTACTGTTAAATGAACAACGGGTTCGCTATTTTTACACTCTAAGATGATCAGAGATCATTAGAGCTTTCAGCATACAAGGGTAACATTATTATAGCTTGTATTTGATTAAATTTGTACCTTATTTGGAGTCATACTCCTTGCGAATTATATTACATGTTAGACATATTATAACTAAAAGATAAGAGCACGATAGGTGATATTCCTGATAGGATATAATCGGAACTGTCTTACAATAATTTTAGGTAGCTGATAAATGTTCCCATAACATGCTTTGTGAGAATTTCGAAATTTGTATATGTTATGTACAAGTATCTGTATGCTATCTGTATTTGTTTGTTTTTTTTTTATTATGCAAAATAAAAACCTTTCTGATTAAAAAAAAAGTACGAGACGGAAGCTATTGGCTACTGGCTATTGAACTTCCTTTTTCTAGTCCCGTCGTACGTGTTGTACATCACCGCTTTCTGGACAGTCGGAATTTGGTGTGATCGTGTGTAGGCAAGACAGCTCGAGCGGAATTCCGTCTGAGAAACTTTCGGAGTTTATTCCGACAGCAAAACCGGTCGTGTGTACGCGGCATAAGGCTGCATTCACACCTGGGTGTTTGAAATCGTCATGATTCTGCCCGCAATTCAAAACGCCAGTTGCGAATGACAACTCACACATTTCAGATACCATTCATTTGAATTGCCCCTAAAAATGCAGTGCGGTTCTGCCGTGATTGTCGCCCTGCTATTGCGGCAAAACGCATCACGTGAAGCATGTCGGCCAAAAGAAGCCCCTGAACTTTTTTGGGGCGACAAGCTTCACGTGATGCATTTTGCTGCAACTGCAGAGCGATTTATTGTGCTACAATCAAGGCAGAACCACACTGCGTTTTTAGGTGCCATTCAAATAAATGGCATCAGAAATGTGCATTGATTACGGACAAACAATCGCAGATTTGTCATTTACACCTGGGCATTTTGAAATCGCGGGGCTAATTGCGTTGATTCTGCCTGCGATGCAAAACGCCCATGTGTGAATATTTTGATTGCTTATGTTAAAGTCCACCCTATACACTATTGTGCTTATCTGTACACTTAAGCCCCGTACATATGAGCCACATGCCAAGAGACATTGGCCGGTTAAAAAAAAAAACAACAAAAAACGGGCGATATTTTGTCCTGTGTGTATGTCGGTTCTGCTGGCTTCTGTCAGACAAGCATGCTGGAAAACCAGCAGCCGACCGACTTCCGATCAGCCAATTGCAGAGAGCGCTGATGGAAGTGTTCTGGTGGGGGGGCCATCCCCATGTCAGAACACAACTGCTCAGCGGGAGAGATCGCTACACTGCCTTCGCATAGTTAGTACAGCGGCTGTGACCGCAGCTGTCCGTTTTGTTTTCGTTCAACTCAACTCAGTGTGTACCAGGCATTATACAGGAAGAGTTGCAACGTTCCCCACTTCAACCCCTTAAAAAGGTTGGTTTTCATCTTTCAATTCACTCCAGAAACATGAAAGTGTGCTTCATACGAGTAGCACAACTATTAATTTAAGAGTGTCACTGCATAATAATGGTTTGCGGCTTTGCAGTATCTTTTTTTTTTTTTTTTTTCTTGCAGCTACTGATGTCTGCAGATGTCTGCAAATACAAGGAGATGCACTATATTACCAAGAGTATTGGGACGCCTGCCTTTACATGCACATGAACTTTATTGGCATCCCAGTCTTAGTCCACAGGGTTCAATATTGAGTTGGCCCACCCCTTGCAGCTATAATAGCTTCAACTCTTCTGTCCATAAGGTTTACGAGTGTGTCTATGGGAATGTTTAACCATTCTTCTAGAAGCACATTTGTGAGGTCAGGCACTGATGTGGACGAGAAGGCCTGACTTGTAGTCTCCGCTCTAATTCATCCCAAAGGTGTTCTATCAGTTTGAGGTCAGGTCTCTGTGCAGGCCAGTCGGGTTCCTCCACCCCAAACATGCTCATCCATGTCTTTATGGACCTTGCTTTGTGCACTGTTCCAAGTAATTTGGTGGAGGGGGGATTATGATGTGGTGTTGTTTTTCAGGGATTGGGCTTGGCCCTTTAGTTCCAGTGAAGGGAACTCTTATGCCGCGTACACACGGTCGGACTTTTCGTCTACAAAAGTCCGACAGCCTGTCCGACATACTTCCGACGTACCTTCGGCGGACTTGCGGCAGACTTTCTTACGAACGGACTTGCCTACACACGACCACACAAAAGTCCGACGGATTCGTACGTGATGACGTACACCGGACTAAAATAAGGAAGTTCATAGCCAGTAGCCAATAGCTGCCCTAGCATGGGTTTTTGTCCGTCGGACTAGCACACAGACGAGCGGATTTCGGGGTCCGTCATACTTACGACGTAAAGATTTGAAGCATGTTTCAAATCTAAAGTCCGTCGGATTTGAGGCTAAAAAAGTCAGTTGAAAGTCCGGAGAAGCCCACACACGATCGGATTACCAGCCAGCTTTAGTCCGTCAGCGTCCGTTGGACTTTTGTAGACGAAAAGTCCGACCGTGTGTACGCGGCATTAAGCATATTAAGACATTTTGTACAATTTCATGCTCCCAAGTTTGGGGATGGCTCCTTCCTGTTCCAACATGACTGCTCACCAGTGCACAAAGCAAGGTCCATAAAGACATGGATGAGCGAGTTTGGGGTGGAGGAACTTGACTGGCCTGCAGAGAGCCCTGACCTGAACATGATAGAACACCTTTCGGAAGAATTAGAGCAGAGACTGCGAGCCAGGTCTTCTTGTCCACATCAGTGCCTGACCTAACAAATGTGCTTCTGGAAGAATGATCAAACATTCCTATAGACACATTGCTAAACCTTGTGGACAGCCTTCCCAGAAGAGTTGAAGCTGTTATAGCTGCAAAGGGTGGACCATCTCAATATTGAACCCTATGGACTGAGACTGGGATGCTATTAAAGTTCATGTGCGTGTAAAGGCAGGTGTCCCAATACTTTTGCTAATATAGTGTATGTTTTGCACATGATGGTCTATATATTTCTTCCTCTGAAATGACAGACGCATTACTTGTGGATTAAACAAAGGTTCTATTCTGCCTAAACATTTGAATGCTAAACATCCTTTCTCAGCTCTAAAGCTGCCAGGTATATGGTGGTAAAGTGGTGGTAGTAGTGGAACTACCAGCATAGCAGTCCATATGGACACTCTGGAGTCTTGATTCAGGACTTGATTTCAGTGATAGTCTGTTCCTCACTGCACCTCAAGTCTACCTGATTGTCCTGAACAGGGACTATGTGTACTGATTATGTGACCTGCACTCAGTACATTCTCTGCAACAGCCTTTATGGGGACAAAGCATAACGCTTCTTCTGCTTTATTTATTTATTCTTAAAAAAAAAAAAATTGTACATTTTCTCAGTTTAAACATTTAATATATTTTCTACTGTCAATAAAATATGGGTTTATGAAATTTGCTAATTATTGTATTCTGTTTTTGTGTGCCCCTACTTTTTTTGAATTGGAATTTTTTTTTGTTTTTTAGTTTACACCAGATATGTACTATACTGTACTATCTTTTTATGAACATTGATTATATGAATAAAGACATGTTTCTTGAATATAGTGTACGCTGATTTACTCTAAGCGGCAACTGAAAAGTCTCAATTATCTTAAGACCCCTTTCACACTGAGGCAGTTTTCAGGCATTTTAGTGCTAGAAATGGCTTCTAAAAAGCCCCCGAAAACTGCCTCCCATTCATTGCAATGAGTACTTCTTTTTTTTTTTTTTTTTTTTTTTATTAAATCCGCCCTGCTAGTGCCCAAAAAGCACTGCTAAAGCACAGCAAAATCGACCGGTGCTTTAGCACTGTTTTAGCAGCGCTGCAGTGTGAAAGGGGTCTTATACTTGCCATGGTCGTTTGTGAAGTTTAGGGATGTGGTGCACAATTATTAGTTAAGCCATTTCTATGCAATCCATGCTGAGCTCCCTGAACAGATCTTCCTGCTCCCAATTTTGACAAACTGATTACATTGTAGGCAGCTAGCCCACCACCCACCCACCTATTTTGAACTCTTCCTATGCTCAACCCTTCTTACTTTCTACCTACCTTATTCCTTTAAAGTTTGGCTCATAGTGTTGGCTAACCCAGCCTATCTCAACCTTTTTTTCAGTCGTGGCACCTTTTAAAACCACGCACAATCTTGAAGCACCCCCGTCTAAAAATTTAGAAAATTTAAATATTAGGTATCAATGGGAAACCTGAACCTGGGACAAATTCATACAACTACCTTGAGTAAATTAATTTTACATCAAAAGCTCTCACCACGTCAGAGGGTCCTGACAATCACATCGGATTTCCCTCATCATATTAAAGGGCCTCATGTCCGTTTCCCAAATTAGGTCAGATTCCCCTCATCATGTCAGAGCCCCCCATATATGAGATCTTGGGTAAACTGGGTCCCATGCTCGTGGCACCCTGCGCAATCCAGATAGTCCCCTGGTCCCAGAAACACTGGGCTAACCCATTCTCAGACTCTCTTCTTACCCACAAGGGATTATGGGGCATCGCTGTAAAGACGGGTTTCAAGTCTTTATTTTGAATGAATACATAACTACAGCTTACACCAAGTTTTCTTTTTTTCTTCTGTATTTTCCTGGCGTTGTTTTGAGGTTCCCAGCAGAACAGTGCAAAATACAATCTGAGCAGCAAACAAAAAAAAACAGCGGAGCATAACATACGATCTAGGAATGCTTCCCATTCTTTTGTTATCTAAAAGAATTCAGTAGGTGGATGATTTATTGAAAGGGAAAGTTCCAATCAAACATATGTCATTCTCTTTCAGCATGCTGCATGACAGATGCTGGGGAAAAATTGAAAACAATATTATAGTGCGCCGTTGGTATTCTCTCTCAGGATGAAGAAAATGAAGTGTCAATTTTCTGTGATGTTCTTGATAAATGTTGGTAACAAGTCAGCGATGTGCAATTAAATATTCACAGACAGTGTGTATGTGTTACCCTTACAGACATCTTCATGATTCTTTACAGCACGGACATCACAGTAATCTCTTTAGTTTGACTATAAAGAAACTGGAACACAAGGAGCAACTCAAAGTTGATGCAAACACCACCCTACAGTCTAGGAATGTACTCCATACAGAAAACCGCTACTGAGAGAAATATATGGTTTATCAAACTACACAAAATATAACAGAAATCCAATAAACCTATCATTATGTTAATGTTGGCCAATGATTTTGGGCTCTTGCACACAGATGCCAAAAATACCATGTTTTTAGACATTCAGACGTTTCTTTTTTTCCTAATCTGAATACAGCCCATTGCATTCAATGTGAAAGAAATTACCAACAGTCAACCACGGCTCAGAAAGGAAATAAATTGAAAAGTGCAAATGCAAAGAAGTGCAAGTAGGGTTCGCGCTAATCCTCCAAGATCTGCATGGCAAGATGTACATGAAACAATTAGACAACATATGTGCCAGGGTTTGAGAAAGGTAGTCCTATCTACTAAACAAAGATACTATTACCAAATGTCAGCCGATGCAGCAGACTAGCTTGGGCCTCCCAAACTATGCAAAAGACAAAGAAAAACAGCACAGAGGCTGATGTGCAGTACTTAATAAAATTGAAAAAGCAATTAAAAGTAATGCACTCCCAAATGTGGGAGCAATAGAAGACAGAACTACAAGATCCAGGATGATCGGCAACATAACAGAAGCTTCTAACCCTGGCCAGGATTAACTACAATACGTGCCAGGCAGCTCAGATGGGAAGAGAACTTCCATCTCGCCAGGGAGAACACAGCTGACCTCCCCAAAACGCATAACTGAAGAACTGTGATGTCACGTTTGGGGGTGGAGGTGGGGC
Source organism: Aquarana catesbeiana (assembly GCF_042186555.1). NCBI lineage: Eukaryota > Metazoa > Chordata > Amphibia > Anura > Ranidae > Aquarana > Aquarana catesbeiana. The sequence goes on from NC_133328.1 coordinate 560,268,422, forward strand.
TAGTGGAGGGGGGGGGTGGAGTCTGGACGCAGTGTTCTTCCTGACATGACGGATCTGGGCTGCCTGGCATGCATTGCAGTTACCCCTGGCCATGGTTTAGATCTCCTGCTGGGTGTTTTAGTCAACCTGGATGTTGTAGTTCTTCCTTACATTACTCACACATTTATGATGCATTACTTTTGTTGCTTTTATAAATAACCCTGATTTTATTAAGTACTACACTATCAAGCACTTGTGCTGTTTTTCTTTGTTTGTCTTTTGCATTGCTTTCAATGGGTCGGTATGCATAGGCATAAAAAATATATATATTTAAATATAATTAAACTATCCCCGTGTTTAGATCAGCTAAAAAAACCAAAATTTTTTAAAATCTGCGTTACTGGTCAGTATTTTACGAGCATAGATGCATAATTACACCACAACCTTAAATAGTAGACAATATTTAAATATTTGGCATTCTAGGAGCTAGAAGAATTTTTACAAATGCATATGTGTGTGTAAAATGTGTGCATTATACAGGTCATACTCACGTGCTCTTCAATACCTACTATGAATATTACAATGGCCATCACACAGTGCAGTACACACATGAGCGGTAGCATTGTGTTAAAGATTAAACAGCATATTGCTTTCATAAAGCATTGACACTTTTCAGCCGCCTCCATTAATTTCAATGGTAGCGTGCCATAACTGCACCTTAATCACACCTATAATATGACATGCTATTTAAACATTTAGAAAGTGTTAGCTGTGTGCTGAGAGAGAGACAGTGGAGGCTCCTGTATCCCAGAGTGCACTGCGAAATAGAGAACCACTTCACAGTTGTACAGAGCCGCCATGTAGTAACACCATCTGCTTTTGTGTGCAGGCAAAGGCATCAAGCGAGAACGCAATACCGACTGTGTCAGGCAAAAGCAAGGGCAAGAATCTTTTAAGCAAAATTGAGCAGGACTAAGCCAAGTGTCAAAGAGATCAAGGTATACAAATCCATCTAGCAAAGAATTCAAGACACAAAAATGGCTACTATCACAGCACAACCTAACCACACCTCAAAGCAGATCATTTCCTCTACATCACTTCCCCTTTAAGCACTTCCCCCTATAAAAACAACACCTTCATGGGAATTTAACAAACACTCTTGATGCATTTTCTATGCTTCAAAAACACATCATAAATGCTATAGGCACATTAATGAGCATTTCATTATTCATAATCAACACGCGTGTGAACGAGCCCCAAAGGACAGAGTCAATGAATTAAACATCAAGTCTTACCATCATGATTGGGATTTCCTAATGTCCATGGTTCATCAGAGTCAAAATGTGTATCCCCTCCTATTCCAGGTCCTGGAAAATAGGCATGCGCCAAAAATCCCCCTTCACCGTCAAATGGTGAACTGTCCCCATGGAATCCAGATGCAAAGATAATAGTAATGTCCACTTCCCTCTTGCCATTTTCTAACTCATGGTATGGAATTTCTTCAAATGTTAGTGGAGTTACATTCTGCCAGACATCAAAGGCACGGCGAATGGCTTTACGTGTTTCAGTATCTCCCACTTTTGGTGTGACGTTCTTTATACTGGAAAAAAAATGTAAAAAAAAGGTTGATTAGTAACTTTTATATTGTTTCCCTTCAACTGTGTGCTGCCATGTGCGTTATAAATTGATTTATCAGCCACCTTTTATTCTAGCTGTTCTCTTTTGGTCTATGCACATAGGAAAGTCTTAAACTACCTACTACAATTCCAGGCTGTTCATATGTATGCACCATAGGGAGGAATGAGGTATCTCAAGGCATTTTTTTTTTTTTAAACCTAAGGCTACATTATACAGTATGTCCCATTGTCCTTTGGAACATTCAACACACACACAGATAGTGAAAGCAGGTTAATGGGCTTTGGGGTGCGTTTTTCAGAGGAAAATTGATTTTCAGTTTTCTCCAGGGTTGGTAAGTCCTGGTCAGGGTCCTGGAGCCTTTGTAGAGCATTGAGTGGGATCATGCTTTCAGCCCTAAGACCTTGTTTTGCTGACATACATGGAAAGACTTTTTTCAGTTCAGGAACTTTACTTTAGAATATAAATTGGCAAAAATCCTTAAAGATACTTTACTGGCTAGACTGGAGTTCATGGAAAACACCATATCGTAAATTGCAAGGGAGATAGGCTCATCTAGTATTGGTAACAGCAAACCAGACACAAGACAGTGAAACCTAGTAACAGTCCAAACAGGTTTGTACTGCACTTTTTATTCAGCAAGGCATTTAACCAGTTTCCATGCAGGGTGGTTTTGCTTTCAGCAAGTCCATAGCATAAAAGAAGAGGTTTTGCTTTTATTGAAAGAGCAAATAAACACAAATCAATTCCACCAAAAAGACACCCCAAAATGAGTTCCCATTATATCAGCTCTTTTTAGTGTTCTCTCAGCAGCTCAGCAGTCAGCCTTTTCCCCCAGCAGCAGGCTCCCACAGGAGAGAGAGAGAGAGAGAGAGAGAGAGAGAGAGAGAGAGAGAGAGAGAGAGAGAGAGAGAGAGAGAGAGAGAGAGAGAGAGAGATCCAATCACATATACTGTATAAGGGCCTGGCTACCAGGTGAGATGTGGGCCCAGGAATGAAGACTTTGCCAGCTCAAAACGTTACAAAACCCCTGATGCGTGGTGGAAGACATGTTTTGTTTATTACATATACATGCTGTCATACCTTTTATCAGTTCAGAACAGTTATTCTACTATATTCCATATTCTTGTCTCGGGGCAAATGTATGGGTCAACTGAGACGGCAAATTATATATCCTTCATTATTTTTTTCCCCACACTAGTTCAACAAAATGCTTCTTGCACTGCCCGTCACAAAAACTAAACTTCGTATACAAAATTAAGATCATATAAATGTGGCACAGCTAAAAAAAAAAAAAAAAAAAAAAAGGATCACATCAAAACCTAATTTCATGTATGCATAACTAAATTATGTTTTTTCAGTGAAAACCAATTACCAATAAAACTCCTCTAGTTTAAGAATATGGACTGAGATGTGTAAACCACTCTTATGCCCATAATATATTTTAGGTTACACTTTCAGTCACAGCAACAAAATAACGTTAAAAGCTGCAAGTGCTGTACAGATGTGGGACCTTCTGCTCGGCATTCATACGTGGCAGCTTGACTGCACAAAGTGACAATACATAAATAATTTATTTCCATGGCATAAAACTTGTGTCCCATCTATGCTTCTCCAAAAACACATTTTTTTATCTGGCTTAATCAGTCTCATCAGTCTGGAGGAATCACTGAGCTTTCTGCTAGCCAGTGGTTTCTGGAACTCATCAATCTTGCAGGTTTCAAGTCATTTTGTGTGTCAGTGCTGATGATGATGACTTTGCTATGATTATCATAGTGATTGATTGCTTAATACTCTTGGCTTGCAACGCTGGGGTACTAGGTTTGCAGTCCACAAAGGTCTGATGGAGTTTGTAGGTTTCCTTCTCAAAGTTGAATTGATTTGTTTGGGTACCCCTATTCAATCAGCAACTCACAATGTATATTCCCATTTCAATGCCTCACTTGGACCATAATAGATTTACATGTACAGTTTTGATCCCAGGAACAGCCATTCTAAAAGCATAGGTATGTCCAACCCCACAACATTCAAATTTTAACCTGTTATTTGATTTCAAAAGCATTTAAAAAGTATTTTTTAAAGTTTTAGCTTTCATTAAAATGGTATCCGCTGACACACAGTCTTGCTCAAGGACTTCCTGTTATGGGGTGACTAAACTCTGTACCTGTTGTTCTCCTGCACTGTCACCCTGTCACATGGGCTTCTGCACCAATGTACATTTCACATGAACATTCTACTGTTGTCACGTCACTTGTCATGAGCAATGTCATGCAAGTGCATGTAGACAGGGAGAGGCTGCAGGAAATCAGCAGTGCAGATATATGGCCCAGGATGAAAAAAAATATGGAAAGAATTTAAAAAAAAAACATGACAAATGTTTACAATAGTGCTCTTAAGTTAATAGCTAGAAAATTGAGGTCTTCCAGTGTACCAGTATTTGAGGAATGGTGCTCCCAGGTAAATGAGGCAATATGAATCAAGCGACAGGTTTATCAGAATAGAGGTAAAATGGATATATTAGTTAAGCTGTGGGGTCCCTGGCTAATAACACCAGGTCTGGCCTCATTTTCTTGGATTCCAAATATAATAGTAAAGAATGTATGAAGAGAGATTGGATAGGTAAAATATGGACTGTATGGGAAGTGTTGAGCGGTATGGGAGGAGAAGGTGGAGGAGGGAAGGGAGAGGGAGGGGGCTTGGTTTTTTCTCTCTTTTTTTTTTTTCCCCTTTTTTTTTACTTTTTTTTTCTTCTTGTTTTTTGTTTTGTTGTGAGTGGTTTTGTGTCGGTATATCTACTTGTGGTATATAGTCACTGCTGGGGATCGACTGAAATAAGAAATTAGAATTTAAAAATATATACTTTGTAAAATCGGTGTAAAAATTGAATGTATGGATATTGTAAAACTGGTAAATAAGAAAATGTTGAATAAAGAGGTAATGTTAAAAAAAAACAATAGTGCTCTTACAAACTAAATGTTGTTCATGTACAAAAAAGATGAAGAACAAAGACAACCTCTGAAAAAATACATTGAGACAAAACCGGTCCAAATTTGTTTGTTTTTTGCACTATGGCTTTTTTAATGGAGAAATAAAAAGATATGTTGTTCATGTATGTATGTATGTATGAATGAAATGAATGAATATATATATATATATATATATATATATATATGTGTAAAATATAATTTTTTTGGCACAATGGTTACAAAGTTTTAATATATTATATATATATATATATATATATATCTATCTATATCTATCTATAGATATAGATATATATCTCCTTTATTTTCCAACAAGATATTGAAGCAGGGAAGAGTATACAGTAAATTTGTTTATTGTGGGTACAGCAGTGGCCACCATTTTCACATCCAGGCACACTCTGGACTAGTAGATAAAAGAAAAAGCTGCTTTGCACTGTATTTTGATACACTCATTTTCTTTGTTGTTTATGGTATGTGTTATTCATCATACCCCAAAATCGGACTAGATGTTGCATCTGTAGGTTTGTGGTATGGATCTTAGACAGCAAGCTCCTATGGACCAAAGAATACCTAAATGAATCTGTTTTTTGTGAAGTCCTTCAGATATGTTAGCATTGTGTAACAGAATAAAAAGGAGTATGAAAAAATAATGGGGGTTGTATAACAAACAGCTCTCTGAAACATTTTATGATTTTAACTGATTGGTGAAATGCCTCTGGTGGTCCACGCAGAACAGCTATTATGTTTCATCTAAGCTAAACCAGTAGTCAGATGGTGGAAAGGCTGCCTGGAATCTGGGACAGAACAAGGAAACTGATTGGAAGGGAAACAATTTGGATGTGAAGACTGCAAAGGAAGCCAATCTTTTTAGGAGAATAATTAAATGGTATTATTGCATTAAAAAGGACTGTAATTCTGCTCACTAAAAAATGTCCAAAAAAATTGGAAACTGTAAGCAGCAAGATTTGGCACATAAAATATTTTTCAAGCATAAATACTGCTACAGACATTGAGACTTAGTATATTCAAGCCGAGATAGAGCAATCAGAGTCATATCCATCAAGAGTGCTTGTCACAAGAACCCCCCCGCCTTGAATAAAGACTACCCCTTGGACAAGTTCCATCAACTACAATCATGTGCTCTAAAGCTAGGCTGCACAGTGGTAATGTCATTTTTTACAATTGTGATGTCTGTGGCCAGTCACAGCTACCACATGGTACAGGGCATGTGATCACTGTGACTAATAACAGAGATCACAGTAGTAAGCAACAGCATCATGAATGACATCCATTGTTTGCTACTGGAGATGTGATTGGTCATACCCCGGCAGAGCACAACATCCGGTACACTGATCGGAAAATAAAATAGGAATACAAGGAAGTCGCTGCACACTGGAGCGGCCTATTCCGGGTTAGAGAACATGCACGGCTCAGTTCCCCTCCTGCATATGGGGTTCGAGTGGCGCCAGGGAGCAGTAGCCTAGAGCAGAGAATCTTTCTAGTCTAAATATTTGATTTTTCCGTACTTTTTACCTGCCAATTTTTTAAGCTAGCATCAGGGTCTCATTAATCATGCATGAACTCTTGTAGATTTTCCCAAATTTGTATTTTTTGCAGCATAAAGACAAGTTGTAGGCAGTGCCACCACTCACAGTAAATACCCCTAATAAAGATATCTCTGTTCTCGGTGTCTGATGGAAATTGACTGTGACAACACTTTACATGTGACAAAAGAGGATAGCAGATTAGTGATGAAAAGCCTCACTAGTGATATACAAAGAACTGTTAAGGATTTTCAACACTGTCTTCCATGCTCCAGCACTGACATGCATTCATAACCAGGCTCCCGTAAACACCAGCAATTCTAATCAGTTAATTAGGGTATACAACATGATTTGTCAGGGTCTCATAAAAATAAAAAGCTTACAAATCTCTATGATTTGTTACACCTGAATCTTTTCATTTCAGCTGGCATCAATCAAAGCTTAGCTGAAATAAGGTCTTTTTTTGGTTGCTTTTTTCCAGCTCGCAGTATGGCTTATTGATTTAAATGAATTGCTTCTACTCAAATATAGATTTCATTTTCTACTTTTCCCGTTTTCTTTTTTCTCCCGACATTTCCCATTGGGTTATTTTATTAATCTCTTTGCAGTCTGTCTGCTCTCTAGACTAAGCTTGTTCATTCCTAGGCTTAGACAGAAACACCATCTGCATATAACTGTACTTACTGGTGGGATGAATTTGTCCAAAATGATATCAGGATTATATTTATAGATGCCATGGCTATACCATTCCACTTTTGGACTTTAGCCATTTCTGAATTTTAAAGCAAAACTCCAGACAAAGAGCTAATACACTTAAAAGAACAGTTTTTTTTTTGTTTAGAAATCATACTTACCTAGGTGGATGCAGCATCGGTCCCCCGCCGCCTCAAAGACTGAGAACCGAGTGATCAAAGATCGCTGATTACTCAGTTCTCAATGCTCCATGAGCAGAGATCTGGTGACTGTCAGTCACCGCCTCTCTGCTCTGCCCCCCTCCTCCCCCACACTCACTGGAGCGCTGAGCTGTGGAGGGGGCGGGGGAGGATGGCTCAGGCTCTCAGAGGCTCGCTGAGCCAGCTGCCGGTCCAGGCTTCTGGGCAGATCCCAACTAGATGGTCGAGATGTTTTCCCAGCCTGGACTGGCTCTGTGAAGAAAGCCAATAGTGCGACTCAGCCCGCTGTCTGATAAAAACAGGTCACAGGAGTGCAGAACAAACTGCACTCTTGTGATCCACAGGAGAAGTACAGCCAAACAAGCTCTGGCTGTACTTCTCCTTTAAAGCTGAACCCCAGGGAGAGTAAAAAAAGTTCCCTTGCAGTGAAAATGCCCCCCGTACTGCAGGAATTAAATGCTTTTTTCTGTCTAGGGCAGTGGTCACTAAACTTTCTAAATAAAGGGCTACTTTACTGTTCTTCAGACTTTAGAGGGTCTGGATTGTGGCAAGAGTAGAAAATATCCCAACGTCAGCAGGAGTAGACAATGTCTGAGGATGCGTGGTCAGTGGGAGTAAAATAAATTACAAAGAACTTGTGGTTAGTAGGAGTAGGATTAGTGCCCCCATGTTGATATCAGTGGAAGGATAAGTGCCCCATCATTGGTTTTAGTGGAAGGCAAAATGCCCCATCATTGACGTCAGTGGGAGGAAAAGTGCCCCATCATTGCTGTCAATGGAAGGAAAAACGCCCCATCTTTGATGGCAGTTTGAGGAATGTGCCTTGAATCAGTGGGAGGAACAGTACTCCATATCAGTCAGTGGAAGGAACAGTGCCCCAAGGGTTAAGTACAGGCAAACAAAATGCCATAATTTTAAGACCACTGGTCTGGGGGAGCAAGAATAGCACATCTTTACCTAAACCACTTTCTCCGGCTCCCTCTGTGCTGCAAGACTGGTCCCCGCAGCCTCTTCTCCATTATCCTCCAGTGGTTGGTCCCCACAGCCTTTTCTCCCTTATGCTCTGGTGGTTGCAGGACCACAGTCCTGAATTTGATGCGAGAAGATCAAAGAACAGTCCACCACATGAGTGTAGGAGAATGCCGGCTGCTGGTGGAGCAAGTGTTAGTGAACGCAAAACTGCTTTTTCAATCCTAAGTACCTTTTTTTCCCTAATTGATATGCAGCTGTCATATGACCCAGCTCTTTCCCAACCCATCTGCAGGGAAACATCAGCAGGAGGAGCTTCTAGTCTTCTGCTGCTGATCACATGTTCAAAAAACAAAAAAAAAACAAACACATAACACAGCCTTCAAAATACAACGAAAAAATACATAATTACAGGGAATCTTCACTCACTAAATCAATATTGACTATTTTGAATCCTTCTGCTGCTACAATTAGTAAATAGACCGGAAAGTATATCATATTTACTTGTATGAAAAAGTTATTTTTTACATTTCCTTAGTTTATTTCTTTTGGATTCTGGCCTGGTCAAATGATGTCATACATCCCAGGAGTCTTCAGTGGGGGGGGGGGCGGTTTCTCAGCTAAGCACACCCTCATGCTTTAGATAAGGGAAGGTGGATTCCAGGAATTAAATGCTACATGAATCATCTGCCCAAGGTGGCCATAACCAGAAGCTCAGAGTAGTTCCACTTTAATGTCAAATGAAGGTTTTAAATCATCATACAAATATATATTTGATCTCAGATCTTAATTATTTTTGTGAAAATACATAGGATAGGCTATCTAGGGGAAGGTTCTGGCAATCACAGCGTGTTTCACGCCCTTCTAGCCTGTATCTATTGTTTGTATGTGCTTAGAATTACAGGGAGGTGATGCCATCATCATTCAACTTGTAATATCCCGCCCCCATAGTGTTTAGCTGTTTAGTGGGCATTGAGGAAGAGGGAGATAGTGGACTGTCAGTTATTTATAGTGTATACACCTACAGGTGTGACTCTATAGTCATGCAGGCTGCACAGATAATGGACAGCTTAGGAGGGAACTGAAACTGGAGCATGCTCAGTAGACGTGGCAATGGCTGGTCTACATAATCTCAGGCTGAAGTAGAGACATAGACAAGAAAGGAGGGACAGTGAACAGCAGAATCAACTAGTCTTTTGCAGAATACAGAAAATGAATCCCATAGTGACTGAGTGAGTATGAACAGAAAATACTGACAGTTTTTAATAAAGCGGGTTTAATGACACTTTAAGAATTTCATCTAGCTGATGACTGCTAGCAGCATTTTTCAACAAGGAGCCATTATCATGCAAAGCACATCCTACAGTGGGGTGTTAAAACAGTTGTAACTTTAAACATTGTTAAACACTTTTTTACATAGATAAATCTAAAATAATGCATTTGGGTGGCAAAAATATGAATGCAATCTACTCACTGGGGGGGAGAACCTCTGGGGGAATCAAGGATGGAAAAGGACCTGGGGGTTCTAGTAGATGATAGGCTCAGCAATGGCATGCAATGGCAAGCTGCTGCTAACAAAGCAAACAGAACATTGGCATGCATTAAAAAGGGGATTAACTCAAGAGATAAAGCGATAACTCTCCCACTCTACAAGACTCTGGTCCGGCCTCACCTGGAGTATGCTGTCCAGTTCTGGGCATCAGTCCTCAGGAAGGATATACTGGAAATGGAGCGAGTACAGAGAAGGGCAACAAAGCTAATAAAGGGTCTGGAGGATATTAGTTATGAGGAAAGGTTGCGAGCACTGAACTTATTCACTCTAGAGAAGAGAGGCTTGAGGATATGATTTCAATTTACAAATACTGTACTGGTGACCCCACAATAGGGATAAAACTTTTCAGTTGAAGGGAGGTTAAATAAGACATGTGGCCACTCATTAAAATTAGAAGAAAAGAGGTTTAACCTTAAACTACGTAGAGGGTTCTTTACTCTAAGAGCGGCAAGGATGTGGAATTCCCTTCCACAGGGGGTGGTCTCAGAGGGGAGCATTGATAGTTTAAAAAAACGATTAGACAAGCACCCGAACAACCACAACATACAGGGATATACAATGTAATACTGACATATAATCACACACATAGGTTGGACTTGATGGACTTGTGTCTTTTTTTCAACCTCACCTACTATGTAACTATATATCTTGCATCTGTGCTTCTTTAAAATTGAAGTCCACCCTAACACTAAAATCTCTAAAACTACAGGCATCCACGATCTAAAACTAACCTATCTAGCCCTGTAGAAGAAAATCGTTATAATACATTTTCTGAAGCTGCTCCAGTCCAGTCCCACGCTGAGCTGTCAATGGCAGCTTCTCTGTGGAGGCGTGTGCAGAGGAGGAAGCCGACAATGGAAGCCCTATAGTAACGCTATGGGTGACGTCACTTCCCATGCATCACAGCCCCTGTCGGCGGTCTCCTCTGCAGAGCTTCTGCTGCTGGAGACCGGAGCGGCTTCAAAAAAGTTATGTATAGCAATTTCTTTTTTTTATAGGGCTAGATAGGTTAGTCTTAGATTGTGGATGCTAGATCTAGATATAGAGATTTTAATGTTAAGGCGTACTTCTACTTTAAAAAAACAAAAAAACTTGCATGTAAAGCGTTTTCTCTTTGAAGTGCAGGTCACGTGATCGCTGTGTGTTCCTTAGCGATTCACGGACCTCCTGGTGGGTGTGTATGCTCTGGGGCATCTACATCACTGGAGGAATTGACATTGGCTGCTGTGTGCCCGCATTCCCAAGGCAATGAAATGCAATATACCCAGCAGTTACACAGGAGTGGAGGAGCAGCTGATGGGGAATCCACAACTTAAGGCAAGATAGATAGGTGGGGGGGCGGCAACATTACAAAGCATATTATGCTTTAAAAGAGGCTGTAATGTCTTTTTTTTTAGAGCAGCAAAGCCACCCATTCACTAACGAGTTTTAGTTTGTGAAAAAAAGGCTGGTGATTGGATTAACTAGACCGATGACTTGCTTCATCAAACACTGCATAGATCAAGTCCTCCTATTTTCCAGGCCTTGTTGGAGCTCTGACAACAGCGCCTGCAACATAGTCCGGGTCCCAAACCTGCCCCACAGTGACACCTATAGGCACAAGCCTAGCATGACTAATCTAAAATCTGGCCCAGGCTGAAAGGCTGAGCCGGGAAGGACAACATGAGTACTTTTGCAGTGAATCTGGAGGATGAATTGCTGCCTTGCAGCTACAGAGGCCAGTGAGGCTCCATTCATTGCTTGTTAAAACATATCCAAACCATATCTAATAGACCCCGGATGTCTCTATAAAGAGAACCTGTCGCCTATATGCTATTACATAGGGGACTACTGGTCTCTTATGTGATAGAAAATAAAAAAAAAATTAAAAAGTCTTTACATTTTAAAGAAACCAATAATACAAATGTTAAAGCCCCCCCCACATACATTACATACATACAAAAAAACACATGCGTTGGGGCGCCTATGTAGAAAACGTCAATTGCCCTACACATGTTATAGATCACATGCATGCCGCAGTGAGGGCAATATTTCTAGCACCGGAGCTCCTGGATGACCTGTAGGGGCTTTTAAAGCCTATGAAATATACTGGGTACTGAAGTGTTGCCTTTTCACAGGTACATGCAGTTTAAGGCTCCATTCACACTAGCGCGTTTTTTGATGCATTTTGCAGAAATGCATGGGAATTTTTTAACATGGGTTCCTATGAAACATGTTCACATCAATGCCTTTTTGTACCTCTGCATTTTTGGAAAGGGTCAGGGACTTTTTTTCATGCAAAATGCAGCGTTTTGCATGTAATAGAATTCAATGGACCAGCATCAAAAACGCAAGTGCAGCGTTTTTGCAGAGTTTTTGATGTGGTTTGCATTTTTGGCATTTTTTTTTTTTTTTAGACTGTATACAGTCTAAAAAAAAACTGTAAAAAAAAAAAAAAATACGCAAAACGCCGCAAAAACGCTGTAAAAACGGTGCTCAATAACGTGGCAAGCATCACAAAAACCACTGCAGAAACGCTAAAAAGCAACATGCATAGGTGTGAATCGAGCCTTAAGGCTTGACATGTTGAGTATTTATTTATTTGGTGCAACCTCATGTTTTATATTTTATCAAAAATTGGGTAATTTATTGTGCTTGTAGCTTATGCATGTATTTGCAAATGTCTGCAACTAAACCCCTGTTTTTAACGCATACTGTTAGGCAGGTTAATTCGGTTGGTCGCAGACTAGTTGGTAAGTTGAGCTTGGAAATTCTTTGGTTTTATTTTACATTGTGTTTATATGCCCTAAAATAAACTTTAGTGCATTTTTTTACTGAAAATGTTGTGCTTCATAAATCATTACGCTAATATCGTCTGACAAAAAACTGGAACTATCACTATTTTATTCTCTAGAGTGTCTGCTTTTAGAAAATATAAAAGGTTTGTGAGTTTTAACTAATCTTCAGGCCTATAATGATATTTAAAATGTGCAAAAAATTAAGAAATTAAAAAATAAATAAAAAAAGCTCCGGGACTCAAGTGGTTAACCATCAATCAAAATCCACTTCCCCATTTGTGGCATATCAATTAAAAGGGTTTGATCGATTACTCCTAGTGCAATAGATCAGTCTGAAAAGAAATCATGTATTTGTTGAAGTGTGTATTATTAGATAGATCTGCTCTCTGTATTAACCTGCTTAAGAAAAATGATAATGCCTCTGTTTAGGGTACAAGTGTTATAAGACAGTTCAGCAATAGGATCTTCCAACTGCTGTCTATGGGCAGTTTTAGTAAGACTTTGTAGTGCTCAACAGGAGATGACAGCACTTTATAAATCGTTAACATTATTCCATCCAGCCAATGGGTTTATTCCTCTGCGGGATGTCTTCCCAGAGTGGAGTGTAATCCTCACATCAGCTGTTACACATGTTCATTAAGTTAATAAGTGAAGGGTATTTATTATTAATCCCCTTTGAAAACAGACTATATACAGTAAGCAGGATGGCACTGCAGGCAGAATATTTGCACTACACTATACAGCCAAATCTTTTCTTTATAATCGTCCAAACTCATTGCCATTCCCATCAAATTCAGTGAATGTTGGCCCAAAATGATGTCTTCCATCCCAAATTCCAGGAGATGAAATAAGGGCCAGATGTGATTATTCTGTAGGAGGTTATAGCAGCTGAATCATTATATGGTTTAATTTAAAAGAAAAAAAAATAACAAAAGAAAAGAAATAATGCAGTCACTGTATCTAAGAACTAGTAAGTGGTAATATATTATGTTTTGGTTTTCTCGTAAATATTTGTACGTTTATAGCTTGGCCACAGTTTCACTCTATATCTAAAACCAAAATTTTGTATAAAGTGGGGACTGATTAAAACCCCTTTCTTTTGGAAGGAATAGAATGTGGGAGGAAATCTCTCGAAAATGAACCAAATCTTTTAGGCCGTTGTCTCCACTGGAAGGTTTCCACCCTATTCTTGTTCTGGTGACAACTGAAAATCTAGAATTTTCGCTCACTTTCAGTCCCATGAGAGTGGTCAGAATCCTTAGCAGGGGCAGATACACCAACTAAAACAAATATTCTAATCCATCACCACTCTATTTAAGAATGGTTTGAGGAACACATCAAAGTTCCAGGTGTTGACTTGGCCTTCAAATTCTCCAGAACTTAATCCAACTGAGCATTGCTGGGATGTGCTGGACATGTATAAGTGAATACTCGTGAAAGATGATTTTTAATATTTTAGACTGTAAAGCTGACCATAGAGCAGGGGTCTCCAAACTTCTCAACAAAAGAGCCACTTTACAGTCCTTCAGACTTTAGGCGAGGTCGGATTGTGTCCAGTGGGGGTAGAAAATGTTCCAGGCCCAACATCAATTAGAATAAACATTGCCTCTGGGTTGGTGGTCAGTAGGAGGAGGAATATTTCCCCATCACTGGTATCAGTGAGAGGAATAGTACCCCATTGTTAGTGTCAGTGGAAGGAATAGTACCCTCATATCACTGGGAGGAATACTGCCCCAAGGGCCAGATAAAGGCTAGCAAAGGGCCGCATCTGGCTTTCGGACTGCAGTTTGGAGAACATAGATGATCAAAAGAAGCAAACAAATGCATTCCCCTATCCACACATTTGAGGCGGATATGGGAATCCTCCCAGCTGCGCTACTGTATTCTGATAGTGGGACTTCTGCCCTGCCACACTGATCTGCACTGCAGACTATTGGCTGCATGCACTGATCGAACACAAGTTTTCCAACATTCCAGAGGAGTTGATCATTAGGTTGACTCCTCTAAAATGGGAATGGCCATAGATGGATCATACAAATTTCAATCCATCTATGGCCAGCCTTATACAACATCTATAAAAAGAAGCTAAACCACGCTACAATAGCAAAAAACAGCCAAAATAACAAAAAAAAAAAACCCACCTGAAATGGTAATTCATGAACCTTAGCTGTCCCAATATAAAATTTGAAAGTCTGTATTAGAATAACTCTTAGCAGAGACGTATCAGAGTGATTAATTGTCTACATTTTTTATAGGGTGATATCTGTCTATCCAATACTGTTTTATCAGCAAGGACACACAAGTAACGATATACTCCTTTCAAATCCTGCACATCACTTCTAATACTGATATTGGCCTCTTAGACCCCTTTCACACAGGGCGCTTTTCAGGTGTTTTAGCGCTAAAAATAGCACATGTAAAGCGCCTCTCATGTCTCCCCAGAGTGAAAGCCTGAGTACTTTCACACTGGGGCTGTGCGCTTGCAGGACAGGAAAAAAAAAGTCCTGCAAGCAGCATTTTTGGGGAGGTGCGGGAGCGGTGTATACACTACTCCTAAACCGCTCCCGCCATTGAAATCAATGGGCAATGCTGCCAAAGTGCCTGCAAAGCGCTTTGTCAAAGGCACTTTTTGGGCACATTTAAACCTTTACTCGGCTGCTAGCGCGCCTTAAAAGCGTCCCGCTAGCAGCCGAAAAGTGCCACTATAACAGCGGTAAAGCGCAGCTAAAACTAGCGGCACTTTACTGCTAACGCCCCCCCCCCCCCGCCCCAGTGTGAAAGTAGCCTTAATTAGATTTTATCTGTGTGCCGCTCATGCTGCATCAATATCTAACCATATATTGCCAAATCACCAGTAGAACAAGGCTAAAGTCATAGAAAGCGCTGCAATAAAACAGCTGCCGTTTAAGTGCCTTGAAGTGATGAAACTAACAAGCCGCTGTATTAGCAGCCAGTGAGTCCTGTTATATTACAAGTTTATCATTTAAACCTTCCAACCATTGGCAGCACCGTTCTAACAATTTCTTAGCAAATGTCTTACATGTGCTTTTGCTGATTCATTGTAATTATCTTGAAAGCTCCAATCAATTTCATTTTAGAGACCCTGGCTTTAACAAGTCTACACCAAAGCTATAAAAATCTTATTACGGTAATCTGTAAATGAGGGTGACAGAAGGTAACGCACAAGTTCTGGCTTTGCAGGTGAATACCAAATAATTCATATCTAATATGCTTTCTAATTCTCAGACTCCTGGACAATTCTTTACATGCAGAGAACAGATAATCTAAAATTTGCTTCCCAGTTGCTGCACAAATTACAGAAATGGCTCCATTACAGACAGCATAAGGGCTTTGTAGTGTAGTTATGTCTGTGGCCTTACTAGCAATCTTACAGTACTGTGCAAAAGTTTTAAGCAGGTGTGAAAAACATTCTGTAAATGAGGAATGCTTTCAAAAATAGAAGTGTTAATAGTTTATTTTTATCAACAAAATGGAAAGTAAATGAACAGAAGAGAAATCCAAATCAAATCAATATTTGGTGTGACCACTCTTTGCCTTCTAAACAGCATCAATTCTTCTAGGTACACTTGCACACAGTTTTTGAAGGATCCCGGCAGGTAGGTTCATCCCTTGTGATAGCATTTTTTCCCATTTGGGTAAAAGGTTTGTTACATAAATGAACAAAAGCGGACCATTGTAAGCACTTTTCAGTTTGTAAATTGTTTATTTTAACCCTTTAAATACCACTTCTGCTGGATAGCTTGGTCTAAAGTCAGCTAAAGTAAACCTTAATTCTCTCAATCAACATTGACCAATTTTAATCTGTATGCTACTGGCATTAATAAATAGATAGGAAGGTATATTATATTTACTTGTTTTAAACTTTTTTTATTTGAACATTTTTTCAGTTATTCCCTGGTTTCCAGGCCTAGGCAAATGTCATACTGTACATCCCAGGAGTCTTCAGGAGGGGAGGAGAGGTTTTCTCAGCTAAGCATAATCTCCTGCATGCATGCCTGAGCTAAGGACAGATGGATTCCAGGAATTAAATACTATATAAATTATCTGCCCTTATTCAAGATGGCCGTGGCTAGAGGGGGTGTTTTTCAAAGTGATCTCTCTCAACAAAATAAAGCAGTGAGTTTGTTTTAAATAAAAGGGAAATAAATAATGTAGCTCCGCTCTAATCACTTCCCGACCAAAGTTTTTTGCATCTGACGAGTGTGCAATTTTAAAAGCCTGACATGTTAATTATCTATTACTTGTCGTAACATCACCTTTTACCAAAAAATCAAGTAATATATTATGTTTATATAAACTAAAATTCATTGAATGTGTATTTATATCGGAAAACCTGCATTTGATGAACAACCGCGCAAATACCATGTGACATAAAAAATTGCAACCGCCACCATTTTATTCTTCAAGGCTTTTGCTATCACAAAATATATAATGTTTAGGGGTTCCATGTAGTTTTCTACCACAAAAAAAGAATGCAGATTTTTACATGTATGGGAGAAATGTCAGAATTGGCACGGCAAGCAAGTGGTTAAAGAATGTTGAAAAATGACAGATTTACTGGATGAAATACCTGGTGAAAATAAAAGGAAAAAAAAAACAAAAAAAATGTAATTAATGCAGTTGCCCTATTTAAAGCTGAACTCCAGGAATTCAACCATTTTGTAAAATGTGCTGGATTACTAGGAGGTTAAATCCAACAAGGTGCATGCCACCTCCAGGGCTTAGCTCATTCATTTACAACTGACATTTTTACTGAGCACCGGGAGCAATGCTATTGCTATACATCCAATCTCCTGTCACTGAACCTTCTGGTCTCCGCTTCTACAGCTGCAAACTTTCATGCAGCCGCTGTGGCCCGCCCCTCCTCCTGCCCAATCACAAAGCACTTTTTATTATTTGAACCCATTCACAAAATACAAAGCCTTCTGTGAATGGACAGCAGACGGGAGGGTGGGCAGGGATGCTGTGTGTGAGAAGACCGCGTCTCTCCTGTCGAGCCGTGTAGCGATAGCTATACTCCTGGTGCTCAGTAAAACTGTCAATTGTAATTAAAAGAGCCAAGTCCAGGAGGTGGCATATGCCTTGTTGGACTTATCTCATAAGAAGCCAGCTCATTTTACAAAGTGGCTAATTTCTTAGAGTTCAGCCTAATGGTCTGGTAAGCAGTGGTGAGTTACTAAACTTGAAATATTACCTTGAATGATTCTGTTTATAGGCAGGTATAAATTAATGAGTACCAAATAAAGAGCGTGACTTAACTGCCAGAACTGATCATCACCATTAAGCATGCATCTAGCGTGACAATATAAATACAACAGTCCTCTTTACCTATATGTGATATGCTTGTGATGCCACTTCTGCCCGGTTAAGGCATAACGTTTTCGGCGAACACTAAATCTGGAGCTAGCTCTCGTTGTGTCAGGCACGCCACATCGTGGTTTCCTCATCCAGCTAAAATGAAGCAAAGAAAACAATCAGATTACATAAGCAAGTTTAAAGCAAAACTCCAGTCAAACCTTTTTTGGATAGGGTGGTAAAGGGTTAGAACAGCTGGCTGGTTTTTATGGTCGTCTGTGCCCCACTTAGGGAGCTTGCCCTCACTTCCTTCTTGGTGATCTTGTCTTACTTGCAAAGAAAACCTGACAGAAGTTATAACCCTTCCCCTCACCATCAAAACTAAAGTTTTAGCTGGAATTCTGCTTTAAAAAGAACAACTGGCATTACTAGGCAATATAAATTTGAGGGGACACGGAGGACCAAATGTTTGAGCATGGTACAACTAAAATTAAAATTCCTCTGTTTTTATATATTGTGTTTGCTTTAGGGTGCAATGTATCTTGGTGTGCTGTAGAATTTAGCTCAGGACAGGTAACCATAGAAATGTAATGCCATATTCTGTTTAATATAACTGTCCTTCAGGGAAAAGAAGACAAACTCCAAGCTAAAGGGTCAGTCATTGTAAAGTGATACTTCAATTTGTGGTAGATAATAGTTAGTAGGTACCACCTACTGACTTCATTCCTCAAGGTCTTCTGAGGCTAGATTTGATCTGCGCCTTGTAACCTCCTGAGTGATGTGGAGTCTCACTCTGTAGCATTGTATAAAAATACAATAAATACATTCTAGCAGGGAGCAGGAGGCCTGGTCAACCAGCATATCGGAGACTCAAGGACAGAGCCTTCGCTACTGACCACACAACCACTTTCAACAGATGGATGTAACCTACCAAGTTGTGAAATAATCTAAAATGTTGATGGTAGAAGGTCTTCATGAATTCAGCTATATTTGTAAATTAAAATAAAAATTCCCATATATTTGTTAACCGTTTCAATACAGGGCACTTTTACACCCTTCCTGCCCAGGCCAATTTTCAACTTTCAGGGCTGTCACACTTTGAATGACAATTGTGCAGTCATGCAACGCTGTACCCAAATTACATTTTTATAGTTTTCCTCCCACAAATAGAGCTTTCTTTTGGTGGCATTTAATTTTGGTGTTTTTTTTATTTTTTGCTTAAAAAACGAAAAATGACAAAATATTGAAGAAAAAAAAAAGTTTCAGTCAGTAATTTTTTAAAATAAGTAATTTTTCTCCTTCACTGATGTGCACTGATTAGATGGCACTGATGAGGAGGCACTAATATGCCGCACTATTATACATCACTGGCATCACTGGTTAGTGTCACTGATTGGCGTCACTGATTGGCACTGCTGGGGCTGCACCGATAATCAGGGCAGGGATGATCCGTCATTACTCTGTCAGTGTGAGGCAAAGAGAGCAGATAAACAGCACTGTGATCGGCTCTGATTGGACACAGTCGATCACATGGGTATAGAATGGAGTCATCGGCTCTTTACTGAGATCGGGGTTGAGCCGTGTCCTAGGGACACGTCGTGACCACAGTGCTGCGCGTGAGGGTGGTGACACTGGGGCAACGTCATAGGATGTTGCTCCAGAGCGAGAGGGGATCCCATCCATTGCCATTTTACTATATAGCAGGCGGTAGTTAAAAATTCTTACCACAGCTCTTGCAGTTTACAACTTTTAATGCTGCTGGTTTATGGTCTCTCAGAACTTCCAGTCATTAGAAGAAGGTATAACAGTGATCAGTGTAGTCCCCAGCCAGTCTGGGAAGAGGGAGGAGCAAGAGAGCTTCTTGCCATCCCAGGCTAGGGGACTGTGTGTTTCTATTGATGCAGGTGTCCAGGGGTCTCAACTTTCTAAACAAAGGGCCAGTGTACTGACCTTCAGATTTTAGGCGGCTGAACTTTAGTCAGCGGGAGTAAGAAAATGACAATATCATTGGGAGGAATAGTGCTCCAACTTTGATTTCAGTGGCAGGAATTATGGCCCACTATTGGTGTCACTGGCCTTGCTTCGGTAGGAGGAATAGTGGCCCAGGGGTGGATAAAGGCTAGCAAAGGACCGCATTCAGCCCACAGGGCAGTTTGCAGACCACTAGTGCAACAAGATAAATATAGGCAATGAATGCACGGATGCATGGTGGCTCCACAGGACGCTGCAAGAGAAGGGAGACACCCTGAAACCTACTTAAGGAAAAAGATAAAAATAAAAGATAAAGAAGCTGCCTGCTCAATATGTGATCAGCCGCAAACGTTCATAAAAAAAAAAAACAACACGGGAGGGTTTAAGATCACTTTAATGACCGTGTGACCAACATCAGAAGTTGGTCATTGGTACAGTTGGTGACTTGTGCCTAAAATACCAAGTTTTGTGTGGATAAACCTTTTGAGATAACAGATTGCTTGGACACAGTTTTTTTTAGGCATTTTAAATGTCTTCTTGTATTTACCTTACACAGTCATCTTTCCCATCATCAAAAAAAGGGTTTGCTCTCCTATTGCAGTTATACAATGGGACAGTGCAGATGCTTGTATTCACATTTTGTATGCTGTGAAGGAGTGGCATTGTGGTGCGTTTTACATAAGAAGCTGTGATAGGTGTCCTTTTAGCAAAACTCAAACCACATTTTGAAAACCGGTGACTTCCACGTCTATTTTTTGTAGTTTAAAGCTCAACTCCATTAAAACTAAATCTCCTCCTTTGCAGTGTGGATACAAAATGCTAATTTATGTATAAAATAAATATAAAAGCATTTTGTTTAACAGAGCTTTCACTTTCCCGGCAGGGAGTGCTCCCCCATGCTCCAGCACTGGACTGTCTCTCTGCGTCCTCATGTCCAGTGCAGCGCTATGGTCCCACCCTGCATTGGTCTTGAAGATGTCATAGGACTTTAGACCACTAGAGCATGGGGGTAGAAGAGGCTGCATTAACCTGTCTAGTAGCACACAGGAGCCTGCAAGGCCGGAGTTTTAGTTTTTCTGCAGTTCAGCTTTAAAGGGCCAATCCCCCCCCCAAAACAGTTTTAATAAATGCTGAAGAGTTAAACCACCTAACCTTTCCTTCGGCCTCTCAGAAATTTTATTTGTGAAAGGTCTACTCTCCAGTAGACCAGATTGATCCAGGGACTATCCCATTGCCCCCTGGGGTTTCAGAAAGTAATTTTTTTCCACCACTGGAGCAAATGGAACCATGCTTTATAGCAGGGGTCTCAAAACCTTCTAAAAAAAGAGCCAGTCAACTGTCCTTTAGACTTTAGGGGGGCCGGACTGTGGCCTTAAGGGAAAGAAATAGCTTGTATTCTGGCTTGGTGGTCAATGGGAGTACATAATTTACATAGAGCCTGTGGTTAATAGGAGGAGGAACTTGCACCATCATTGGTATTATAGGGAGAAATTGTGCCCCCATTATTTTTCTTAGTGGGAGGAACAGTGCACCATCATTGGTGTCAGTGAGAGGAATAGTGCCTCAAGGGCTGGAAAAAGGCTAGTAAAGTGCCACATCTGGCCCCAGGGCCGCATTTTCTGGGATCATTGCTTTATAGGGTTGTTTTTTTTTTCTTCCTCTGGATCAACTGTGGGTATAGGGTCCTGTTTATGGAGGTTTTATGTATTTTTTTTCTATTAGTTGAACTATATGGTCTTTTTTCAACCTAATTATGCAACTATGGAAATAAAGGAACAATTTGAAGATTTTTTTCAAAAAGGAATAGTGGGAGGGGCTGGCATTGAAATTCCAAAAAAAAACCCACTAAACTATTTCAGAACAAAATTTCATCCACAAGCTTATGGGTGTAAAATATGGAAAGGCATTTAGCACTGATACAGACAGAAATCCACCTACTGACAACTACTGTAACATGTAACGGAAGTACTTACCTCATTGTGATTTCACTACATCAAGCCATGGAAGCAGGAGGAGAGAACACAAACACACACATAATACTATTACATTTCATTAGCGGCATTACCATCTTGTTACAGAAACCATATATTTCAGACATGACAATTACTACAAATCACTGACAGGTTTGAAGTTACTCAAGAGAGCTGAACTCTGCGCATATATAATAGGCACAAATTCAGCTCTATGATCAACATATTTAATAAATGTAAGCAGTGTAAGTAACTGAATTTGACTTGGTACCATCATATAGGAAGGCTGGAGTGTGAGGAAGAAGCAGCACAAGGAGCCAGTTTATGTGCAGACAAGAAGCATGCTGATAGGAGGAAACAGAAGAGATGAGCTCATCACTGTGCTGCTTCTCCTTTCGCTATCCATTCACAAGCTGGGGTGGGTCCAGGATGACCTTGCTCAGAAAAAAGTGGGTTGAATAATCAGGACATCTAACACCTGACATTCTTTTTAATGGATTGCTCCGTTTTATCTTATTTTTTGGCTGGAGTTCTGCTTTTAAACAATAAAAGCAAGTAGACACAAATTAATGTATCTAAAACTAAAACCTTTTTCTATTTTGGATGCGTTAGGGAATGGTTTAATCCTTGCCAAATTTATTTTTGCTGTGCGTAATTGAGGATTTATTTCTTTACTTTGTGTCTTAAAAAGACAACAGAAGGTGGAAAGAAAGCTAGCCTACGTGCTGTAAATCACCTCAGACAACTGTCCCCAGAACAAGAGTCCCTTATGAAAGATTTAATTTTTTCCTGAAATTTTGACCACTGTTAAAACATATCTAAAAAGGCAAAACTTTTTTCCCCCCATTCCCTATAGCCTACATAGGTGGATGTTCAGTGTGGAGTAGGTAATCTAGTGGAGATCAGGAGAAGCTGCAGGACACTAATGAGAAGGGCAATTTGAAATCCTCGGTGTTCTGTATAGTGCTAAATAATGTGTACAAATATTAGGCTTCATGTACATCAGCTTTCATTTAGTGCTGCCACGGGAAAACAGCAAATCGTCCTAGTCATGTCTGTGAATGTCAGAGTTTTACAATGCCTCATGGGATGCAGTGGCAGCATGCCCACTAGGGGCTACCCCCCTATCCATGCGTTCGGCCCCCTTATCTACATGCAGGGCGCCGGACACATGGATTCCAACGGGGAGGTGTTTTTTTTTTTTAAGCATGTGAGTAGAGCCAGAGGATCTAATGAGCTTCAAAAAAGGGTGGGCTCAGGGCACAGAGCACTGCGCTCCGAGCCCACCCAGTTGTGTGACAATAGCAATGAAAAGCTATTATCATATGGATTCTCCTCCCAGCCAATCAGGAATTGGGTCCTGAGACCAGTTTCCCAATTGGCCAAAAGAAGACGCAATCCCATTGGGGGAGTAAGTGTGGTTTGGGCTGGAGCGACAGGTGGGGCTGTGGTCAGGTCCGTCTGCCCATCCCCCCGACCGATGGAGCCGCAGCCACCACTGATGGGACGTGTAGTTCCGCAACAGCTGGAGTGCCGTAGTTTGGAGATCCCTGCTAGAGGCTGATCTACTGACGGCTAGGATTTACTGTTGTTGAAGGGGGAAGAAAGCAACAGGAATGACACAGACTATGCAGACTATGCTGAGGGAACACAGATCAGGGAGGGAGAAAAGAAAGGCAGGAGAGGTGATGAGAAAAACTCTGCTGCCAGGGACACAAAAAATAGTTAAAATACAACTAAAGGCAGCCTTCATATTTGTATTGTACTGTGAATAAAGCTCATGAAAGTGACACATTTTAATATGTATCAAAAAATACCATAATGACCTCCCACAGTAAACTACACTTCCCATGATTCAGTGGGCAGTTGACAGTGACATAGGCAGGGCATAGGAGGGCCAAACGTGAGACGTGGGTAGAGCCTTGGTGTGTCTTCAAAGAGGACTGCCACGCTAGGGCTTTCTAAGTAAAAGAAGCAACGCCCCCCAATGACATAATGGCCCTGCGCTGTAGTTCCTTGAATAACGGCATAGGCCAAAAAGGGGACAACTAAACCATTGGGAAATTGAGGAAGCTGCGTTGTCCCCACAATAAAGGAAGCTGACAAGCTGGAGCAGGTATATTTCTCTATATCCTTGCATTTATATTACAAAGACAGACATGTTTTACAGTCTACTAAGAACTATCACATATTGAATTTTTGTTTTTGACCTTAGTTCTTCTTTAAAAGGTATCTCCCTGATATTCTCTCCTTTGTCTCCAATAGGCCATCTGTGAACTTCAGCACTGTTAAGCTTACGATAGCATTCCTATGTAAGGCCAGACATAAATGGTTCGAACCATTAATGGGCAGGCTGAATATACTTGGTTAATAGATCGATCGACTTGGGTACAACCGCCCTGCTGGATTCTCTTGCAATTATTGCTAGTGGCTGCTTTAACCGTTAGCGATAATCACTGTCTTCTCCCGGCGGCCCCTGCTCTGGAAGAAGACAATTGCTGATTCCTCTGTCAACATGGTCTGTGCTAATTCTAATGTGCTGTGCTAATAATCATGCTAATTTCTTTTCTACAACCCATGGTTGCAGAGAAGAAATTCAAACCGTGTACGGCCAGCCTAATTAAGCTAAAACATAAATTCAAGGCTGGAAATGTACATATTTTAATTAGATTAATTGTTATCAAATGGTAATGGGTAAAGTTCAGTTTTAATGTAGAAAAAGCCTAGGTTTGAAAAGTGCTATTGCTGATCTTGAAAGAGATGCAAAGTAGAGGGTAAGTGAGATTGCAATCATGGGTAGAGGTGGGCATGTATGTAGGTTGAAAAGAGGCGTTTACCACCAATAAGAAATTATGGACATTGTATAACGTTTTAACTTTGGTGGATATATTTTGACACTGTTTATGTTTTTTTTTTTTTGAACCATCTAAAATTTGCTCCTTTTTTTGAAATACACAAATACACAGACTTTATTTTCATTTTGCTGGAAAGTAGTGTTAAGTGCAGCATCATTATACTGTACGTTTATCTTATTTGTGTTTTAATTGGGAATTTGATCTGGATGTAGCAATTGATTTGGAGACAGATTTGGGGGTAATTACCATGAAATGGGGACATTTATATATAGTTAATTAGGTTTTTAATGCGGTCTGTGTCCCCAATGGAAGATATTACCCCTCACTTACTGTCCCAGAAACTGTATTTCTATTAAGAATCTTATTAGAAGTATCTT
Organism: Aquarana catesbeiana; assembly: GCF_042186555.1. NCBI lineage: Eukaryota > Metazoa > Chordata > Amphibia > Anura > Ranidae > Aquarana > Aquarana catesbeiana. The sequence continues at coordinate 560,293,244 of NC_133328.1, forward strand.
CTTTTCCCAGACTAATAAACCCCTTCTCCACAGTAATCAAATTTTAGTTCTGGCTGTAGTTTAACATGTTTTATATAATTTATTGCAGCTGGATATATATATACACACACACACACTACCAAAAGTAACAAAAGTGCATTTGTGAAGTCAGGCACTGAGGTTGGAAGAGACTTGGTGTGTCTTCAAAGAGGACTGCCACGCTAGGGCAGCTCTAATTCATACCAAAGGCATTTTATCAGGTTGAGGTCAGGACTCGGTGCAGGCCAGTCAAGTTCCTCCACACCAAATGCTCTCATCCATCCGTTTTCATGGACCTTGTTTGTGCAATTGCGCTTCTGGAAGAATGGTCAAACATTCCCATAGACACACTCCTGAACCTTGTGGACAGCCTTCCCAGAAGAATTGAAGCTGTTACAGCTGCAAAAGATTGGGCCAACTCAATATTGAAGTCTACAGACTAAGAGTGGGAAGCCATTACAATTCATGTGTGTACAGGCAGGTGTCCAAATACTTTTGGTAATATAGTGTGTGTGTGTGTGTGTGTGTGTATATATATATATATATATATATATATATATATATATATATATATATACCCCTATATCTCAGAGCTAGAAATTCATCTTTGTGAGGTTATTACATTTATGTGGGTCTGTCTTTATCCCCATCCTTTATCTCCGGCTGCATCACATTAAACATTACCAATGCCAAGTATGTATAACTATCACAAAACATACCGTAG